>NC_059105.1:99618708-99736208 GCF_020740685.1 Jaculus jaculus | reverse complement strand
TTTATATTGTTCACTATCTCATCATACATTTGTACCAAAAGAAACAAAACCAGTGTAACATACATTTGAGTCCTTTAATTTTGATCCCATGATAATAATTAACTGTAGGTTAAAATCACTTGGTATAAGTAATTCTCACAAATTTTACACTTGTGCATCAGTATAAACATATTCTTAAGATGAATATTATACAAAAAAAAACATGTTTGGTGAATTAGCTTTCAGACAATCTAGATCATGCATGCAAACAAAGGCTTTCCCTCATTTCTCACATAATGTGCTCTTATATGTTCTATCAAATAGGCTCATCTGAAAACATATTGTGTCTTTCCATAGGTATGTTATAATTGGGTAGCTGTATTTCTGGACAGGACTTGGCTTTATATAAATCACAAATATCACCAACAAAATTATATAAGACCAAAGCTACAAAATCTATAAACCTTTGTAAACATTTAAAATAGTAAAATTATTCTTCTTTATAAAATGTAGTGGCTAGAAGCAAGTTTTAGAATATTTCAAAATTGAAACTCCTTGCTTTGCAGATGAAAAAAAAATCTCTTGTCTAGATGAGTGACATTTTCTTAATTTATCAAAGTAGCTTGTAGCAAAAGGCACTAAAACTTAATCTTAACCTATTGTTCCCTCCATATATTTCACAGCCTCCCTTGCAATCAGAAAACATGTCATACTTCAATTTAATATGAATTATAAATGTTAAGTAGAGTATATTATGATATATAAAATGCAGTTCTCATATACTACATATAAGAACTATAAATGTTCAATGCCATTGCAATCTTCACATTAAGTTCATAAATTGTTTCCTTAGTCCTATAGAATATTGACATGATTTATTTAGTAACAAGAATAGCCTCTATTAATTAAAACAATCCCCAAGGATTATTTGACTATATTGCTGAATTTTTGGGGGAGCAGTCAATAAAATTTTCTATTGAAAGTTGAGATTTTCTGCTCAAAAGCTGGGAATTAGGATCAATCTCCATTATTATCACTGTTGTTAAGAGAACAAAACAACTGTTTTAGTACTTTGTTAGGGTATCTACAACTTTATTTTTAAGAAAAGAAAATGGTAGCATAGTGGCCCACACCTATAATCCTGGTACACTAAAGGCAGAGGTAGGAAAGTTAATATCCCTATCAGATATATAGAAACATAAAGAATTGGAAAAATAAGCAGAATTAAAAACACAAGCTATTGTTATTTAACAGTTTATCATATATTTATTTCCCTCTCAAGAGATTACTACAAAACACAAACATGTCATAAAATAAAGCTTTGAGAGAAAAACTTACTTTCACCCACCTCCCCATTCTCCTTCCTCCCAAAATAAAACATAAAAGTTCAAATCAACAAAACAGTTTTACCATAAGATTTCTTTTCTCCCAGAGGTAGAGTGTCACTCTAGCCCAGGCAGACTTGGAATTCATTATTTAGTCTCAGCCTTGCCACAAAACTACAGGGATCCCCCTACCTTGGCCTCTTGAGTGCTGGGATTAAAGGCATGCCCCACCATACCCAGTTTATTATAAGATGTTTATATGTATGTAATAAGGGTTATATACAGTGAGGTAAAAGAGATAATTATCTGCCCACTAATATTGGTAAAATTTTTTTGTGATTTTTGAAATACTATTTGGAGAATCTGCACTCTTCCAGAACATAGACTAGGGATAGAACACATCTGGGCTATGTCATGATTTAAAAACTAATCAAATGAAAGTGTTCAGAAATTAAGTCTATATTAATTAATATATTTATTAGTTAGAAGTGAAACATATTTTATTTGAACTTTAAGCATACCTTTTCTTATTGAAAAAATTGACATCTCTGTTCACTTAGAAGTGTTTTCACCTAAAAGTAAAATTGGTACAATTTTGTGTGTTTATAAATATATATGAGGAAAAGGTTTTTTTAAATTATTTTTTATTACTTATTTGAGAGAGAAAAAGAAGCAGAGAGAAAGAGAAAGGCATGCCAGGGCCTTCAGCCACTGCAAATGAACTCCAGACATGTGCACCCCCTTGTGCACATGTGTAACATTGCATGCCTGTGTTTCTGTGCATCTGGCTTACATGGGACCTGGAGATTCAAAGATGAGTTCTTCGGCCTCATAGGCAACCACCTTAATGGCTAAGACACCTTTCTAGACCACCCCTCCTTTTTGTTTTTTTTTGGTTTTTCAGGTAGGGTCTCACTCTAGCCCAGGCTGACCTGGAATTCACTATGGAGTCTCAGGGTGGCCTCAAACTCATGGCGAAACTCCTACCTCTGCCTCCCGAGTGCTGGGATTAAAGGCATGCACCACCACGCCTGGCTCCAGCCCCATTTTTTTTAATTAAATAAAGTCTGAATTAAAAATTAGAAAAGAAACATTAAATAAGAAACAGTTGACAAGTGAAATGTGTCCAAATGTTTTAGTTAGCTTTTGCTTTGAGACTTGTAGAGTAACATTTAAGACATGATTTTTTAACAAAAACCTTTGAAAATATGCTCGCTTAAGTCACCTTTTTCTATAAATTATTATGAATTAAAGAAAAGGCATCAGTATAGTAAAAAAATAAACACATGATTTGATGAATAGGGACGCACATCAACAAACTCACAGTTGGATGGCAAAACAGAAGGTGCTAGTTGTTTCTATGAGTCTGTAGATCGTGTTCATGCTCTGCTTTCACACCTTCAAGGTCATTCACCTGTGCTTGTTATGGCCCTCTTGGCATGAACCCTGGAGCCAGTGACATAGTTTCCCAATCCTTATCTTCATCTACCCATGAAAATCACTATTTAATTCCTGTCTGCAATTGACAATATTATAGGTCTAATTATTGTATCTATATTAAATGTGTTGGCTATAGAAAATGAATACAAAACAAAGACCTAGAACTGTTGAAGTTTAACATCTTATAAATAGAAAAATATTATATTTAAAACTAATCCCTGGGTCTATAGTCTTTAATATTGGGTAGCTACTAAATTATACTGAACAGATTGCTATGTGGAATACATAAACTATTTTATTAAGTTAAAAATATCTCTATAAATAATTAATGACCATAAGAAATCATCAGGAATTAACAGGTAGTAAGTTAAATCCAAATGATGGCAAACTGTAATAGATTAATGATAAAGATCTTGAAGATTATGGTTGATATTTAAGTTGGTAAAATATATCGGGAAATTAATTGGCAATATTAATCAAAATTAAAGTTGTGGAGGGTAAAGTGCTTGTTTATAAGGCCTGATTATTTGGGTTCAATTCACTAGTACTCACATAAAGCCAGATGTACAAAGTGGCATGTTGGGAGCTATGAGCCTAACCTCAGCCATGTTGACAGAAACTGCCATGTTATGAGTTAAGTTTCTATTTCCTCATCTAATGATCTATTACCAGAAATGAAGAAACCGTTACTCCTGGGTGATAGCCTCCCTCAGTGCTGCCGGTAATTGATGAAGAAACAAAGAAATTGCATTTAGCCAGTAACCTTGTGATCTCTGGCCTGAATGTGACTCCTTCCCCTACAAACCTATATAAACCTATGTGTAAAAATAAAATTTCGAGACCTTGACAAACACCTAGCTTGGTCTCCTTCTTGTGTCTGTTTGCCTTCTCCCATTCTGGTTCACTTCCCCTCGGGTCTCTGTTGTTGCCCCGCTGGCCAGGGCAGTGGCACATGCACCTGGAGTTCATTTGTAGTAACAAGAGACCCTGGCATGCCCATCTCCTCTCTCTCTCTCTCTCTTCCTCTTTTCTCAGCTATCTAATAAATAAACAAATAAATATTTTGGAATATTTTCTTGACATTGCAATTTAATTTAATTTGTTAAGAAAGAAGTTATCACATACAATACCAACATAGATAAAATTGTACATTGTTTTTTCAGTTGAAAGAGAGATCATGAATTATTCTGAAGGTATCATTGTAGTGCAGTGATTAAAGAATGTATAATATCTGTTTCAGATCTTTTAAATCATATGTATGAGTGAGGTAGGCATGTATGCATTATCATCATCATAGATAAATCAATAAAGTACATCCCAGAACAATACATGTGGTTATGCAGATTAATGCCTGTCTACTCTATATTGCATTCATACTTATTTATGTAAATATACAGAAAGATGCTTTCAAAAACTACTCCAAACTGTCAAAAATTGTTACTTCTGGGAAGGGGAGTGATTTGAAGAGGAATTTGGATATTTTGTTTTATAGTGTTTAGAATTTTGACCTTGAGAATGCATTCATTTATATGTATATTCTTGTACTTGTAAAGTAACAACAGCATCAGAAAATTCACAAGACTAATAAAGCATTATTGTCATAGTATTGGAACAAGAATGAACAGCAAATTGATGGACAGAGACAGGGAAAAAATATCTTACTAAAGTAATTAAAATTATAAGTAAGTGACAGAAGATGATTGAGAATGAAATGAAAGTAAACAGGAACTACAATAAATGCACATTCTTTCAAAGTCATGTAAGCCATTAATAGATCTTGGCTTCTTAAACCAGGGGTCTTGGTCCCATGTTGGGTAACTGAATGTGAGGGGCAGTCACCAGAAGTTTGTCAACAAAGGTTTCTAAATACACAATGAACACAAATTAATTCAAATTCAAACAGTGAATAGGTTTAAGTGTTTCAAGCAGCATTTGCTTAGAATGCATCATTAGAATTTACTACAGCATTTGTTCTGAATATACTGCACATGTACATGCTGTAGTGTGCATATTGTTGTCCCCCATAACACCAACAAATGCTGATGGAAGCATCTTATTTCAGACTTGAAATTATTAATGTGCTAGGGATTTCAGTGTTTTATTTTTTAATTATTATTTAAAACAGAGAGAGAGTGTGAGAGAGCGAAAGAATGAGTGTGCCAGTCCCTCTATCCACTGCAAACGAACTCCAGATGCATGTGCTACCTCGTATATCTGGTTACGTGAGCCCTGGAGAATCGAACCTGGGTCCTTAGGCTTCGCAGGGAAACCCCTTAACTGCTATGCCATCTCTTCAGACCCTCAGTGCTTTTAATGTACCTAGGAAGCTTACTACTCCCAATGATAATAATGGTTTAGTTACAGTACACAGTTGTTTTTGGTGTACAACTATCATGCCCCGGATGTAAGTGAAAATTAGTGTATTTTGTGATGAAATTGTATTAGAATGCTTGGTTTTAAAAACTGATGCTCAGCCAGGCATGGTTGCACACACCTTTAACCTTATCACTGAGGATGCAGAGGTAGGAGGATCACGGTGAGTTCAAGGCCACCCTGAGACTACATAGTTAATTGAAGGTCAGCCTGGACCAGAGTAAAACCCTACCTAGAAAAAAAAAAAAAAGATAATAATAATAACTGGTGCTCATATTGCTGACTTGAGTTTGAAAAAAAATGTCAAATGAATTTTGACTTGGGGTTAAGGTAGAATTTCCATAGGTGTCTGAAATGGCCATAACTCTCCACTTCGGACTATTTGATCTATGTATTCAGGATACTGAACACTAATGACAAAAATCAATATATAAAGAAAGTCTAAAAAAGTAATGAAAATGCTCAGCATCTTGCAGCAGAGTATCTTCATGAGATTTAATATTTTATGTGAAGGTGAGCAAGTATATCCATCTGAGGAATATCCAAATTTGTTCTTGCCTTTGGTATAGCACAGTCAGTAAGTGGTGTGTTTGCAAGCAGAAGGTCCTGAGGTTGATCTCCATAGCCCACATAAAAATGGCAGGCACAGTGGTATGTGTCTGTGCTGTGAGTGTTGGGAATAGGAAGGAGGTAGAATTGGACTGGTCTCTGGCATCCACTGGCCATCTCTTCTACCCATATGGGTGGACACTATGCTAATGAGAGAACTAGTTTGAGAAAAGGTGAATGGCATTTGAGGGAACAACATGAAAAGTTTTCCTCTGTCCTACACATCAGCACTCATACTTGTGCACACAGATATGCATATGCGCAAACTAAAACCCAATAATAAATAAATGGTATTATTCTTTATATATCAAGAATAGTTCTAAAAGAGATTTTTTTGTGATTTATTACTATATTTTTATTTCTCTACCTATTTATACAGAGCATAATCAAGGGCATGAAAAACTTCTTAGGTGAAAAGAGGAAAAGTTTAAGAAACTTTGTACTAGACAGCAGTTGCTCAGGGGCAGAAAAGGGATATGATTAAGATGTGGCACTTTAAGATTACATATTTTGTAGCAGAAATAACCAGACTGCATTAGAAAAAATATCAGCCAGTCCTGTAAAGTGTCCACTGTGACCCTTGTTCAAAGGATATTTTCTTATGTCTGGGAATGTTTGTTCAACATTTGGAAATTTAATTACATGAAAAAATAACTCATAAGTAGAATATAATATAACTTCTCAATTCTTTTTTAGTAATATCTACTACAGATATGGCCTTCAGTATAACAATTTCATTTATTAAATGCTCATCAGTTACTTTGATAGGAAGCCAGAGTGGGCATTAAATGTATGGAAAGATATATCTTGGAACTTTTTGTTTTGTTTTGTTTTGTTTTTTCGAGGTAGGTTCTCACTCTAGCCCAGGCTGACCTGGAATTTACTATGGAGTCTCAGGGTGGCCTCGAACTCATATCAATCCTCCTACCTCTGCCTCCTGAGTATTGGGATTAAAGGCATGTGCCACCATGCCTGGCTACCTTGAGATTTTAATGACAAGATGTTAATAGTTTACCCACAAATCTGCAGGATGTTTGTAGGGGTGAACAGCAAGACAATGTTAATTGCAGCCACTGTAGAAAGTTATCACTTAACTCTTTCTTTGTCTTCAAACTGTCACTCTGTCTCTCTCAAATAAAAATATATATATATATATATATATATATATATATATATATATATATAATATATTTTGCATTATTTACTTATTAACTTATTTGTTTTGGTTTTTCAAGGTAGGACCTCTATCTAGTCCAGCCTGACCTGAAATTCACTATTTAGTCTAAGAGTGGCCTCAACCTCACAGGATGCTCTTACCTTTGCCTCCCAAGTGCTGAAATTAAAGGCATGCATCAACATACCCAGCTTTTATTTATTTTAGTTTTAGAGAGTGAGAGAAAGAGGCAGTTAGAGAGAAAAAGAAATTGAGAAAGGAAGTTCCCAAAACAACAGCTCTATCTGCTTCATCTACTTCCATCAAGGCTGAATGGACTAATAAACTTCCTGTGATTACAGAGAGGTGGAATATTGCAAGTAAGAGCCAAATTACCGTGGACTTCCTTTAGCCCTTAATAAAAATTTATTGCCCACCTCTGAGTCTATTCTAACACCCTGGTGACTATCAGTTGATCAGGTGTCATCCTTTTTGAAATGCAAGAACAGACCACAGCTTCTACCCAACCCAGGGGCTAAAAATGTCAGCAGATAACATCTGAGGCCCATGGTAGAGATTTTTATGCTGTAACTGGCCTACCTGATGGTCAACCAATGAATTTGAAATGTTCCTGGATCTATGACTTTTTTTTTTTCTTTTTTGTTCTGTAACCATAAAACCTTCATGAAGTTGTTAACATTTTGGAACATGGCATTTGGGTTAACCTAAATATGTGTTCCTGAGCTATGGTCACTCTTTATCCTATAGATAAATTATCCCCTTTGAAGTAAGACCTGTGTCTTTTTCCTTGATATGTGTGTGTGTGTGTGTGTGTGTGAGAGAGAGAGAGAGAGAGAGAGGAAAAGAGAGAGAGTAGCAGGGCCTCTAGCCACTGTAAGAAAAACTCTAGATGCATGTGCCACATTGTGCATCTGGCTAATGAGGGTACTAGGGAATCAAACCAGGTACCTTAGGCTTCACAGGCAAGTGCCTGAACTGCTAAGGCATCTCTCCAGCCCAATTTATTTTTTAAAAATATTTGTAAATGTTTGTTTATTTGAGAAAGAGATAGAGAGAGGGAGAGAGGGAGAATATGGGTGTGCCAGGGCCTTCAGCAGCAGTAAATGAACTCCAGACACATATGCCACCTTGTGCATCTGGCATATATTGGTCCTGGGGAATCGAACTATGATCCTTTGGTTTTGCAGGCAAATGTCTTAACCACTAAGCCATCTCTCCAGCCCCAATTTCTTTTCTTTTTTTTTTTTTTCTTAATAGAGTTGAAGATGGTTCAGCAGTTAAAAGCACTTGTTTGCCTGTTTCTAGTTTCCTTAGATATCTAATTAAAGAACACTTCTAGCAATATTGAAGAAAAGCATCCCCTTCTCTCTTTACAAAGATGGCTAATATCCAATGCAAGCAAAGAAATAATAAAAATAATAAAACATTAAACAGACAGCATGTTTTGCCCAGTGTGCTACACAAAGGCTTTGTGTTGGTGGTGATTATGATTTTTCCATCCTTCTTAAATATGACAATGCAACAAACTAAGAGTGTGAGAGTTGCCTGAGGAATCTCTCAGGCTGTGATATGCAAGAAGGGCCTGACAACGCAGCCGCAGTTCCAAGGCTTCAAACTCAAGCTGAAGTGGTCACATGGGAGATGATTCAGTGACAGAGCTGCTGCCAAGGGGAATAGTTTGATAAGAGTTTCCATCACCTGTATTTACTTACTTGGGCTTTTATAAGATATGTGTGTGTGTGTGTGTGTGTGTGTGTGTGTGTGTGTATAGTAACAACAAAAAACAACCCCTCCAAAAAACTAAAAAATAGGAAAAAGAAACAAAACCACTGGGGGCTGGAGAGATGGCTTAGTGCTTAAGGCACTTGCCTGTAAAGCCTAAGAAACCAGGTTTGATTTGCCAGTACCCACATAAGCCAGAGCCACAAGACAGCACATGCATCTGAAAGTACGTTTGCAGTGGTTCAAGGCCCTGGCATGCCCATTCTCTATATATACCTACCTCTTTACCTCTCTGACTCTTATAAATAAATAAATAAAGTATTATAAAAGGAAAAGCATACCACATTACAAACATTTTCATATGCTGATCTGAGAACCAAGAATCCTGAAAGTTCTGTGTATTTCCTTCATGGTATGCTGCTGCTGTAGATTGAATAAATGAAACATAGAGCTATTAGAAACTTGGACCCATGAAGATAATTATTGTTACTTTGAAGACAGAAATTACAATTTTTTGATTTGACAAAATAGTATTGTGGTGCAAAATTGATGTCTTTTCCAAGCTGTAAAAAACCTAAATGTACTCATTTTCTGCTCAATCTCTCAGATTTCCTTTCCTGCTCATTCTTCAGATTCTATCACAGGGCACATTATCACATTCTGTTTTGTTTTTTTTTTTTTTTTTTTAAATTTCAAAATACTTCAGGTGCTGCTATTAGCAACTGAATGAACGCTTGTCTTCTACTGGTATTTCCACAATAATGTTCATCCACCTCTTGGTGAAAATGACAATGTTTTTAGCAGTACCATTTACCTTGTTACATTCAGGGCAAGATTTGCCCAATAAATGTTTGGTAAGTTGATAAAATTATACCTAAATTTAGTGAACTAATGGCCATTGAGAAAACAATGGCTATACACATTTACATTGAGGTATATTTGCCATTATTCATTAACTTTCAATTATCTATTTTACTTATTTGGGAAAATTAAAGTCCTCTGAAATATTTAAGATGTCATTTATTTAAAGTGCCAGCAATAATAATTATGTCATTAAATATATTTACTGAGCTCTAATATATCTCTGTTTTCAAAATACATGTTCAGCAACAGTAAACTTTCCCATCATCCTCAATATTGGGCTATACTAATAGAGAATTATAAGGAGGCTGTGGCTATAATAATTAATTCAAGAGAAACTAAACATTATGCTGGGTATCCATTATGTTTCCATTATAGTTTATGTAGTTTGTATTTTAGATTAGTGGAGTGTAGAATCTATCCTAAAACCTAATAAAGCTGGTTACAAATTTAGGATGCTCCCAAACATTTGAAAACTCACTTTCACCTCTTACATTTAATGCTATAACTCTAGTAACTAGTAGCAGTTAACTATCTCCCAAAGAAGCTATCCATAAAATGACATTGTGAAGGCTTGTATTCTGTGGACATTTGTCATGTAGTTGTTAAAGCTTCTAATATTACCAGACCATAGGAGATAAGATGCATCAATAAGAAATTGTAACATTAAATTCTGTGCTATTATGTCTCCAAAATGGGACTATGATTCATAGCCCTGTTTAATAATGTAATAGGATGCATAGTATTCTTTAAAAGATTAGTTAAAATATTATACTGGTTTACTTAGTTATAAAGCCAGATCCCATTTTCACATATCTGTAGTTACACATTGCAGTTGGTGTCAGGCAGTGAAATCTACCTGTGAATTATGGAAACAAACAGGAACCAAATTGTGAAGGCTAGAGTTGAATCATAATAGTTTTGGCTCTCTGTCACTAACCTGGTATGCCATCCTAGGTCACTTGCCACTTCTGTGGGCCTGAGGGTAACAGGATATTCTTGACAATCTGGTAGTATAGTTAAGGTAGTTTCATATACTTATGTAACTACTTTCCCAACACCTTAGTGGATCAGAAGAGTGCAAATTTCTACTCCTCTAATTTTGAATCTATGATATTTTAAAATATTTTTATTAATATTTTTACTTATTTATTTGAGAGAGAAAGACACAGACAGATAGAAAAAGACAGAGAGAGAATGGGCATACCAGGGCCTCCAGCCACTGCAAATGAACTACAGACACATGTGCCACCTTGTGCATCTGGCTTGCATGGGTCCTGAGGAATCAAATCAAGGTCCTTTGGAACTGCAGGAAAGTGCCTTAACTGCTGAGCCATATCTCCAGCCCAGAATTTATGATCTTTAAAGGAAGGAGTAAAACAGAAGAAAGAGTATACTAAGCTTATCACTTAAAAAATATATAACTGCCATTCAGATAGATCTGTTATGGAAGGGATATATAGACATAAACTACTGAGAACCAGATATTTGCTTGGCAGTAAAACCCAGGGCTAGGTACTTCCAGGAGGAAGGAGAGGACTGATATCAGGAGGAGAGCAAAGGGAAATAAATAGCCTGGGCTAAGCATCAGTATTTTTGCAAAGATGGAAAAAAGAGCAAAGCCCATTTGAACACAAAATGCCAATTAGTGGCACTAGCCACAAAATGGATTAACAAAATAATTAATAAAACTGGTCATTCAAAGAAGAAATGGACAAGGTCCATTTCGTGGTGTCTTTTATTTTTCTTTTTTACTGAAACTATGTCAACTTTGATTCTAGTCAGATCAAAACTAAACACAGATGCAGTGAAACAGATCACCAACACTATGTTAACTTGCGGTTCAATAACAATACCAGGGTTAGGTCATTGAAACAGACATGAAATCTAATGAAAGACTATGACTAAGCCAGAAAATGTGATGAAGAGGGTATGAGAGAATAACAGCAAACATTTGAGAATTTTGAACTTTCTGAAAAGAGGTGCTAGTCTGTCTCAAATGCCTGCCCTAGAATGTTTGATATATTTGCAAGCATCACTCATCTGGGACTTCCATGTGGCTTGACAGGAAATTTGTTTCTGTTTGGATCATTCTGATTTACTAGCAATGCAATAATTAAGGTGACTGCATCCTCCTCAGTCCACAAGACATAGAAAAATAAATTTTACCAGGATACAGCTAATGAGTTGACTAAGCAAAAGGAGTTGAACAGTGAAGGATGTTCCATTTACTTCTATAAACTGTGACTACATATATGTAAGTTAGTCAGAAATATAAGTTGTGGGATAAACTGTTTCAATATTTTAACTTGTTTATTGCAGTGTGCCATCGATCTGTGTATATGTGTGTGTGTGTGTGTGTGTGTGTGTGTGTGTGTGTATATATATGCCAACTACTTAGTATACTAGCATAAGAGAGGTTTCTAGTATTTTGTTTCTCAAAAGTAGAGAAAAATGAGCTAATTATGGGAAGTGTGTTAAGTCGCTAAACTCAGCCTTGTCATTTTACAAGAGGCATCAGAAATTGCTACTGTTGTGGTGGGGTGAGTATGAGGAAGACAACACTGTTGGTCCCTGCTGTCTTCCGTAGAACACCAGAATATACATGCGAAAACTATTGATCTCTGATTTCTACGTGCACCTTGGGAAAAATGGTTATAGATAATAACAGTTACCATATGGTGCTACTAGAAGGATGAGAATAGTTTCAGAATATTGAATATGCTTGTTCCCAGCAAAATTCAAGCCATATAATAGTGGCTCTATAAATGACTGCTTAGGTAAGAAGCATGTATGTGTATATTTATTTGTAAATGTTTGTATAAAATCTTGCAAAAACTCATATATTAAGAATTCAAATTTATTCTTTCAATTCTAAAATTATCTTCTATGAAGTCATGTTTTTTCCATACCATCAGTAGTTGGTTGGCTATTTTACAAACACTATTTTGTTGCAGGTTATTTGATAGTCAGAAAACAAGATGATGTCCACATAGGACATTTTGCACTTGAAGAGAAAAGGTATCTTTTCCTTGCCCTGTTAGTGTGATCCTGGCCAGTATTCTGATAAATTGTCATTGGTCCCAACATGAAAAAAAAAAAAATACCCTTTGAGAAGCTACACTGCAGCCTATTTCCTGCAGCTCCATCCATTAGCATGCACTTTGGACTCAACATCTTCTTTCTCAGCACAATCTTTTAGAAACAGTACTAATTATAACAGAAAGTGCAGAACCTTGGCTAGAGTTAGGGCAGAAACACAAATTTGGAGAAATATATGGCCTTTGAGAAAAAAGTCAAGCAAACAAAGAATATTCTGTCTGGAGAAGCTGATGATGTAATTAATGTCCTTCAAATAGAAATGGTCTTTTGAAAGCTGACTTAACACTGTGGCTTTCCACTAGAGCTGAACCACAGAGAAGCTGAGAACTTTGTAAATCTTTGGTGTGTGGCCAAGAAAGTGAATCTCCTTTGCCGGGAAGACCTTAAGGTTAGGGTAAATTCACCCCTGCTATCTAGTTGGAATTTACTGTTAGGGTAGGGAAAGTCAATGCAATGAACTGTATGGCCTTTGATGGCCCCATAACTCATCAGCTGGATTCCACATCACTCCTTGTGAGAGGAAATCTATTCCATCAGCTCTTTCCCTCCATAATTGCAGCCTCTTGGTGACACACCATGTCTGCAGATAAAAAGGAAGTCAGTTGCAGACCTGACAGGCTAGGTTTTTTTCTTTTTCATAGTTTGAACTTTGTCTATGTTAATCTCATTTTTCTCTCCATTTCTCTGTGGGTAGGTTGTGCCTCATTGCTTTAAGATTCAGGCTGGAAACCACTAACTTTTTATGAGTATATATTTTCTGTACTACAATTAAAATTATTATGACTTTGCCCCCAATCTAGATTAGTAAAATTCTTTGATAAAGTGAGCATACTGCTGTGGTTTAATAAATTAGTCTTTAAATATAGAGGACTAAATATTCTCAATTACAGGAACCTCTCCAAGGAGTAATTTCTCAAATAATCTCTGGGATAAATACAAAACAGGCAGCAACCACAGATACACAAACTTGCATACAAATACATAACCTGAAGCCCGTGTTTCACTTAGCAGAGGCCACTAAGCTAGAAAAGAGATACAAAGGGAATAGAAAGGGAGGGGGAAGGGATTTAATAGGATGGTATTGTATATCTGTAAGGAGAAGAAGAGATTAATAGGGGCAGAAAGGCATATGTGAGGTCAGGGGAAGAGACTGAGTAAAGAAAATGTAGGGGGAGAGCTACTGAAATCTAAAAGGGTATGAATAAGCCATAAGGAAACATACATTTTTGTACAATGGCACATATAGAAGCCACAGATTGCTACTAAAAAATTTGCAGTGCCAGGGCTGGGATACCTTCCAGTAAGTTGTTGGCCAGGGAGGTCCCTGATGCCCACAAAACATTATAGGCGATAGCTAAGGCTCTTGGTTTTTTACAGGAATAAATGGTAAGAACCTATGCTGAAGACTCCACATACTTGGGCTACAAGATCACTGAGAAATCCTGTTGGAGCTGAGCTAAAAATCTCCTGCATGTAGACCACCTGACAGAAAGCTGGGAAAAGCTATACTGCATGCAGTTCAATGGGAGAGAGAGAAATCATCAGTGCAGATACTCAACAGTGGACACTGCAAACCTTAAATTTGGCCAGCCAGGCCAAATGAGCCAATGGGTGCAATAGTGGCATGTCTGTTATCGGGGAATCCAGCAGTTCTCTAATTGAACTGGAGGCCCTATGATGGGGTAGTCATGAACCCTAGGGGTATAACATCTTCTGCTGTCTAGATAAATGTATATACTATGCTCACCAAACTGCCCAGTAAGCACTTCTGTTAATGTTCATGACCACATATTAATGCTACTCTCACTTTTGGTTAGAGATGCTTCTCTTTTCAGATGGTGGTAACCTTGAGATGACTTAGAAGGCACCAGAGTGCTGAGTAGAAGTGACAGAGGAGTGTTCAGCACTGAAACATCTCTATCACACTTTCCAAGGCTCAGAGGCTATTGCAGAAGAGGTGATGGAAAGACTCTAAGAGCCAAAGGAAGGGTAAGATTCCTTATAATCCACTTCTCCAGACACAAAATGGCCTGGATATCCAGTGCCTGAAACTACCTACACAAGACCATCATAATAGGAGGAAAAGATCATGATATCAAAATAAAATAGAGACTGATTGAGGGGGAAAACACATAATGGAGAGGGGAGTTGCAAAGGGCTAGGGATTTAGCATGTGTTATTGTCTATAATTATGGAAGTTGTCAATAAAACAATACATTTACCAAAAAAGAGGGCTGGAGAGATGGCTTATTGGTTAATGCATTTGCCTATAAAGACTACCTAGATTCAATTCCCAGAAACGACCACATCAGATGCACATAGTGGCACTTGCATCTGGAGTTCATTGGCAGTGGCTGAAAGCCCTGGCATGCCCATTCCATATCTATCTATCTATCTATCTATCTATCTATCTATCTATCTATCTATCTACCATCTATCATCCATCTATCATCTGCCTCTTTCTAGCTCTTTCAAATAAATAAAAACAATAATTAAATTTAAGAAAAAGAAAAGATATTAACTGATAAATCATCTTGCTTTAGATTTGTACAACCTAGAACATCTGATAATCTTCAGATAAGGTCAGAATATGTTTTCAATGTTTTCTTTGTTTTTGTTTGTGTGTGTGTGCGTGTGTGTGTGTGTGTGTGTGTGTGTGTGTGTGTGTGTGTGTGTGGTAAGGTCCCACTCTAGCCCAGGCTGATCTGGAATTCATTATATAGTCTCAGACTGGCTCTCCACTCATTGCAATCCTCCTACTTTATGAGTGCTGGGATTAAAGGCATGTGTAATTATGCCTGGCTTTTTGACAATTTTTATACATGCAGACAATGTATTTTTTAATATTCTTATTTATTTGTAAGAGAAAGAAAAAGGTAGATAAAGAGAGAGAATTGGCATATCACGAACTCCAGCCACTGCAAACGAACTCTAGACACATGTGCCATCTTGTGCATCTGGTTTACGTGGGTCCTGGAGAATCAAATCTGGGACATTGGCTTTGTGCTTAAGCACTAAGCCATCCCTCCAGCTCCTCAGGTATTTTTGATTGGTGTTAAGCTGCCTGCTTAAATCCTCAGCAGCCAGCTGTAGGATGTGTCACTGGAGGCGTATCTGAGTTCCAGCCTAAAGGGGTAGAGAGATTAGTCTGAATGTGTTGGTGTTGGTGTTTGCTTGCTGCAGTTGTTTCTCTCTGCTTGGATCTATGGAAGTAACCAGCTTCTTCTGCCATTGCTGGAGTTTCCCCTGGATTTCTTCCATAAAGAAGCAGGAAATTTAAGCCTAATAAAAATGGTTAAAATTGGGCTGGAGAGATGGCTTAGCGGTTAAGCGCTTGCCTGTGAAGCCTAAGGACCCCGGTTCGAGGCTCGGTTCCCCAGGTCCCACGTTAGCCAGATGCACAAGGGGGTTCACGCATCTGGAGTTCGTTTGCAGAGGCTGGAAGCCCTGGCACGCCCATTCTCTCTCTCTCTCCCTCTATCTGTCTTTCTCTCTGTGTCTGTCGCTCTCAAATAAATAAATAAATAATTTAAAAAAAAACTTTTAAAAAAATGGTTAAAATTATAAATTCTTACTAATATTAAGTGATTCTATCTCCTAGAACTCAAATGCCAATCTTTTTTTGCAAACAATGCCCTTTTGATTTGCATTTTATTAATGTTGATTCTGTTGAGTGCACTATACACTGCCAATTACAATTTCCCAAAAGTTTATTTTCCTAGCTCCTATTTGCACATAATTAGAATGAGAAATCAGGATAGATGGTCTAAGTGACATCTTAGTTTTTTTTTTTTTTATTCAACATGTCAATCTGTAGAAGAGAATTCTACATTGACATTGAAATATATATATACAAACAACAGAGACAAACTTAATTTATAACAAGTAAACTAAATTTATAAAACATAAATTGGGAATATGAAATGTGTATAAGAGACTACTTGCACATTTCCTCCATGGGCAGTATTTCATCTTGAATAATGTAAGGAAAGAATCAACCTAAAAGTGCTGAGGGCTTATGTCATACAGAGCCCTGTACTAACTGATATAAAGACAATGATGTATGTCCAAGTCTGAGTTAATAAACACATTTCATTAATACTTAGTGAGCATCTTGTATAATCCAAGTACTTTCATAGGCTCTGGGAATAGAAAAGTCTGTAGGACTAGTTATAAGCCAAGTAGTTTAGAACTCATTTGTGAAGAGACCTCATAAAAGGTGAGTAAAAACAAGAGCAGAGATTGTGGCAAATATAAGTCAGAACAACTAAAAAATAGGGAAAGTAACTCAATAATTTCTGGGAGGCTGCACTGGTCGGAGAAAACTGGTGACAGATTTGAGGATAGGTTGATTTATCCATGAGTTGAAAAAAGGATTGTCTTCACTAGGCGATTAAAAGCCTATAATAGGTGCCAAGTAGTCATGACCTGGCAGCCCAGGTAGAGTCACACTGGGGAGAGCACAGAGGTTCAGACCAAGAGAATAATGTCAGTGGGTCCAGCGGGGAAGACAAGATGGATTCTGGCTACAACATAACTGTGTTCTCTCTCTTCAATCTTGTTTTCTTCTTCTTCATGTTCTTCAAAATTGCTGATTAATTTTTTCAAAAGAGTTGTAATAGTGAGCTGATGGTATATACATGCTATGGATAAAGGAAGAATGACCAGATGTGTAAGAGAAAGCATTGATTTCATTTCATTGTCAAGTTTAAAATGTAGCTAAGAAACGTTATGTGTTCACTATTGCTTCTTCCTACATTTCTTTGCAGCTGGATTGGAATGTCAGAAAATGTTGTCATGAAACACTGGAAAACTTTTAATTTTAACGTATTTTAGTTGTTTATTTGAGGGGCAAGGAAAAAGAATGGGCATGCCAGGGCCTCCAGCCACTGCAAATGAACTCCAGATGCATGTACTGCCTTGTACATATGGCTTGCATGAGTACTGGGGAAATCAAACCTGGGTCCTTAGCCTTCTCAGGCAAGCCCTGGAATTTTTTTTTTTTTCTTTTTTCAAGGTAGTGTCTCACTCTAGCCCAGCCTGACCTGGAATTCACTATGGTCTCAGGGTGGCCTCAAACTCATAACAATCTTCCTACCTCTGTCCCCTGAGAGTTGGGATTGAAGGTATGCACCACCCTGCCCAGCTCTGGAAAAGTTTTGAAGTGGAATAAAGTTTCCTAGGAAACTGTCTACCCTCTCCATACTTCAAATAATCTGAGAAGCAAAGTGGATCTGATGATTCAGCTACAGGACAAGGGAAGGACACTTTTGCTGTTTGGTCCAGAGTGCTTGAGTTCCATCCATTTACACACTTGACACTATTTAAGAGCCAAAGAGCGCTAGAGCTCTCTAGTGAGCTAGTTCTCAAGGTTCATCAAGTTTTTAATTATTATGACTGAGCATAGCCATGTGACCATTTATGTTTAGGCTGTGGCCCTCAACTTTAACTTCCTCACCTCTTACCTTATACTATGTTTATTTATTGTTCTGATAACTTGGAAAGAAACTTGATAGTACATGTCTTTGAAAAAACATGAGTCTGAGGATAGGATCTAGCCTTTTACTGCTATATAAAAAATAAAATAGGTACATATCTTCAGGGTAGTAAAGGACATTGGTTAGTTTTAAAAAATTAATATTTTTCTCAGAATAAAAAAATGATTATTTGTAATAAACTGATAGCTATTACAATTTAAAAAGAATCTCTGGACTGAAGAGAATGTTTAATTGTTAAGGCACTTGCCTGTAAATCCTAATGACCCAGAATTGACAAAGTGGTGTATACCTCTGGAGTTCATTTGCTAGAGGCCCTAGTACATCCATATTCTTCCTTTCTTCCTTTCTTCCTTTCTTTCTTTCTTTCTTTCTTTCTTTCTTTCTTTCTTTCTTTCTTTCTTTCTTTCTTTCTTTCTCTCTTTTTCTTTCTCTCTCTCTCTCTCTCTCTCTCTCTCTCTCTCTCTCTCTCTCTTTCCCTCCCTCCCTCTCTCTCTCTCTCATTGCAAATAAAGTATTTAAAAAAATCTCTGATTAAGAGGTAAAGGATGCACTGAACAGTTCATGGACTAAATGTAGGCAGATTTTAGTTACAAAACAAAGAAAGAGGATTTAATCTGTTCCCTTATACATACAGCTGATATTTTTTTTAGTTATTTTATTTATTTGAAAGTGGCAGACAGAGAGCGAAGGAGGCAGATAGAGAGAATGGGCACACCAGGGCCTCCAGCCATTGCAAAGAAACTCCAGATGCATGGGCCCCCTTGTGCATCTGGGTAACGTGGGTCCTGGGGAATCAAGCCTCAACTGAGGTCCTGAGGCTTCAAAGGCAAGCCCTTAACTGTTAAGCCATCTCTCCAGCCCTGATAATTTTAAATAAGTAAAATAAATAAATAATAAGGGCCTAAATACAGACAGTGTGGAATCCTGGCATAAAATCCTGAGAGACTTATTTTTATCTCTCATTTGGAAGATTTTATGTTGGGACTAATCATGCAATTCAGGAAAAAAAAAAAAATGTGCAGCCAGCAACTTCTAAATGGATTACAATTATCTTGAGTCTTGTGCTGAGAGGATGTATCCAACTTGGGATGATATAAAGAGCCTGGACCTGCAATGAGAATGTTTGAGTTCATCATTTAATTCTACCACTAATTAAGCTTATGACATTGTTGATTAAAATGATCTCATAACATCCCAAAGTATTTCATTTGTCTCATCTCCATAAAAAAATATAATTTGTGGCTTTTCTCCTTAGAGTATTATTTATAGAAACCCCACTTTCCATTGCTCCACCACAAATGGATTATTTGTCTTCCAAAGAACAATATTATCTGGCTCAGAGTTCTTTGCCTGACTTAACTTCCTGTTTCCAGAAAAATATTGACTACTTTGTTCTTTATATTCTTACACTGTTCAGAAGTGTACCATTGTACTATAGTGTGCCATCCCGTTTCCAATATATTAATTTCCATGTTAGTTGTGGAAATGGTAGATCTCTATTATAAGCTTCTAGTATAAAATATAACACAAAAACTGTGTCCCATAATTCATTAAGAGGAAGAAATAAAGGAAGAAAAGAAGGGCTGACAGCAGGAATGAAAGGAAGAAGAGAGGAGGAGAAACCTTCCTCTAAATATTAGGAATGTATGCAGTCTACTTATATGCAATAAAATTTCAAAATCTTCAGGCAAAACTTTCCCAGATATGTTCTTCCAAATTGGATCCAGTTTAGTTTTTCTTGAACCTGAGTAAGCAAGTGAATAACCCAGGCTATTTCATCTTAACCATTTCTACTAATAATATTTAATTTTTATCTTCATGACATTTTAAGTTTTCGTCCTTGGCAAAAGAAATCAGACAACTGAGAATTCGGAACAACCACAGAACTTCAGTTGTGGGCCATTGGTCACTTCAAATGTGATTAATTAGAGGAAAAGCTAGGGCTGACTAAAATCCTAATTCATTCCTCCAGAAGGGATAGAGTACCACTGGGACACATTTCCTAAGTCAGTTCATCACCGAAGCTGTAAGTCACTTCTATCTTTGGAAAATGCTTTCAGGCTTGAGTCTTCAAGGTTATCTTGTGCACAAGTGGGAATCAGTAAAGACAGCAGACAGTGAGGGTGTGGAAAGGAGTCTGACAGGGATGTCTGAGGGTGCAAGCAACAGAACACATGGCTTTGTGGAGTCCCCTCTCGTTATTTGATAAAGGTTGAAGGGTTAAATAAGTTGATAGAATTGATACAGCTGAATATATTAAAACAAACTGATAAAGTAAGGTCTCTTCTTTCTGGCAGAGCTATTAACACTTAGGTATCTTGACTGTTGTGCTAGTGATCTAGCTATAAAAGAAAGGGGAGGTATTAGTCACACAGATTTGGCTAAGGAGACACAATGAAGATACTGTGAGGATTTTTGTGATTGGAGTGTCTCCTTCTGTGGAAGGTATAAGAGGAAGTGGTAAATATGAGCTTTATGACAAGGGGAGAATATGGCTATTTCCTGTTTTATGTCTTCTAAATTTGCTTAGAGAAATGGAGTTTTTAAGATACATTTCCATACCAGTAGTACAACCACAGAATTTATAAAAAATATTTATCCTTAAGCTTAATCCAGTCCTATGGCATTAGACATTCAAACATCCCATGTTCTAATGCATAAGATGTCCCTTATGCATTCTCAAGATGGATAACTACATGTCTAGCAATAACATGGTGAAAGTTAAATTAAAAAATTACAAATGGGGAAAGATTAATTACACACTGATTAATGTAGAATTTTTCAGTTTGTTGACAGAAACCATAATCTCAGATGACAATCCAAGACTAAGAATGCCAAAATAAAGAGAAAAATGAAACACTTAGACAACAGTAATGGAAAATAAATATCAATGAACAAAATCTAACATCAGGATAAAAACAGAGTATGAGCTATGCGTATGTGCCTGTGTGTGTGTGTGTGTTTGTGTGTACGTGTGTGTGGGTCCATTCGTAAATGTGTGCATATATATGTGCATGCGTGCATACATGAGTGCATACCTACATGCAAGCATGCATGTTGACTTGATTTGTTGGCCCATCATCTATATGCATAATCAATCTTGATTGCTGAAATCATTCTCAATAAGGTTATTGTATCACTTATATAGGCATATGGGCCATTTGAATGATTTAGATACTACACAGTGGCATGGTGTCTCCAGAGAGTTGCCGAGTGTGAGTGAACCAGAATGAACTAGAATAAGGAGGGGGGATGAAGAATTGAAAAAGGAAAGGGGGACCAGTTGATTCAAATTGTGTTTAGCCTCTTAATTTTATCCCTATAACAGGACAGGAATCATTCTTTGACAGAAGTTCATGACATAACATATAATGTCTTCTTATATTTGTGTCTTGTAAACATGAGAGCTAGTATTCATAAATTGGATTGGATCAGAAAATTGCCAAGGTGACAGAAAAGCAAACAGATTTTTTTCATTGCAATAGTCATTTCCATTCTTCTGATAGAAAGTAATACTTGGAGAGCATGTGACATGAAAAAGAAATTTGCATAATCCATTGAAATCATGAAAATACTGAGAGAGAGAAAATGCATAGACTCAGGTACAAGAGAGCCCTTCCATATCCCCACTCAGAAAACACATCCCTTATGACTAATGACATTTTTCTACTTCCCTACCCACCTATGTTTTCTCTGTTATACCTTGCTCTATCCAAGTTCTTAGTTTGTTATGGTCCCTTGACATAAATGCTGGTTCTTCCTTACATTCATATTCTAGCTGTGCATATGTCTATCATTGTTATCTGTTGACAGGATCTCCTTTGAGAACCAGGTACTGTCAGTGGCCAGTGAACATACATTTAAATTATATTAATTATTCAGTCTTACCCATGCTTGACTTTTGTGTATATAAGCTAAATTGAAATTGATTTAATTTGTTAAACTTTATTCCTAAGAACTTCCTTATTCATTTAACTCTTGCTTTATTTTAATGTATTATATATTTTAATTGTATGCTTACTGTCGATATAAATTCTAAGTCATGCACAGCTCTTGATATTTATGTGCATAACTTATAAAATTACAAGAATCTGAAAATAAACAATGAGAATCCATTTAAACTATATATCTACCTAACTTTCAATCAGATAAGCAAAAATTAACCTTTATTTTAAGAATACAACTGATTATATGACATACTACAATTATTTAATATTTATCTGGTATTCAGCTCTAAAATCTTGGGCTTTTATTTATTACTTATGATAATCCTTATATACCTGAAGTATTCAGGGCAGCTAGTTGTATATAACATTCGACACCAGATGTGTACCAGTAAATAAGGTTCTCATTCTCCAACAAATTCTGTTATGAAATACTTAAATTTGTTGAAAAATTCATATTTCATTTTTCAAAAAGTACATAAAATAAAGCCCCATGGATGATTCTTTTTACAAGTATATAACACCTATATGGAAGATCAAAACAAAAAAGTACTAAAGTGGTGTGTGCTTCCATTTATATTTTAGCATTTTATTCTCATTACATACTATCTGGTAAGTGATTCAGATCATAAACACAACTTCCCACAATTTTAAAAGACATGAGTCCCAAGAGGCCATCCCTGCACATTCAATCTGAACCCTGTTCAGCAAGATGGTGACATTATGAAGTCTTACTGCTCTCTCCTCATGGAGTTGTCTTTTATGCTCTACCATTAACATTATTCCCTCTCATTTCTTCAAAGAGTCATATTTGTTTTGGAATTTGGTTCCACAAGAAAATAATTTTACAGTTACATCTTGGGAAATATATACATAAGACAGATAATTTTATGAACAGAATTTAAGCAGAGCAAATTATTAATCATGGGTTTTGATTTGATGATTTAATGAAACTGAATGGGTAGCTGGAAATCCTTGGAGAACATGAGCAACCTTGGGATCCACTTCTGTTCTCAAGCTCCATTAAGCTCACCCTCACTGAGAGCCCAGCTTCACGCTTTGATCAGCATGTGGGGTACAGGAAAGACAGCTGTTCTTAGGAAACTGTGAGTGCTTTTCACTCAGGATTCTGATTTATGTCCTCCCACATATACTTCATCAAACTCAAGTGCTTCCTTTTCGAAAAGGACAGGTTAAATACAGATGCACAGACGTTTATCTGTCACACAACTGGCAGGTAGAATCCAAACTTTCTAACACCCAATCTCCACTTTCTTACTGTTTCATATACCTCCCACTTTCTATCTGTCCTGGAATCAAAAACATGTCAAGAACCAAATAGCTGTCTTTTGTTACAGGCAAAGATTCTGTAACAATTGATTTCTTATGATTTCCTTATTACCTAAAATGCACTGAACACAGAGCACCAGGATAGTCTATGGAGTGAGAAAATTTGTCTGTTATGCATTGTGAGAACAAATGTATCTCAGATTTATTTGAATATTAAATCTTGAGAGGCCTTAATGAACACTGTACCAAGTAGAACATGATCCCTTAAGATCTCAACTGAAGTAAGAAAGGATAAGGCCTTTTATAGATCTGCAAGGCTGCTCAAAGCTTACCTCAGAACCACACTATTTGTTATTGTTCAGAGACTTGAATTCCTCCAAGTGACTGTACAGCTTGGGGAGGACAATGCTGCTGACTTTCCAGAGATGTGCCATTTTTCTTAATGCCTTAATTTAGAGGATTTATTAGCAGTCATGTAGCAAGATCATCATGTATAGACTTCCAACAGGAACCAGGGACCCAACCAAATTGACAATTTATAATGACCCAAGGGAAAAAAAAAAAAAAAAAAAACTTAGGCCAAAGAGATTGCATCAGTACATGTCAGAGAAATGAAAGCAGCAGGTTCTAATTCAGATTATGCTCATAGCAAAGGCAGAGTGCTCTGGCAACAGGGCCAGTAAAACAATTAAATTTTTAGTTAAACCATGGAAACTCCACTTAACATATTCTCATAGGCAGGCATAGCAAAGGCAGGGGCCATGGAGATTACACTGTGAATTAGAACGATATTGAAACAGTGCCAGGACGTTTTCTTGGCATCAGGAGATGCTGATCTATGGCAGTGAATCAAACTTAGATGGCGAGTTTGAGTTACCTCAGGATACTAATGTATTTGATGGGGGTTTAGGTCAGGCAGTCCATCAATCAATCAAGACTGCAAATCCAACGAGTGCTGGGCACAAAAAGAAGGCACATATTTATAGTCGATGTTTGCAATTTTTCCTTTGAAAATGTACTTTCCACAACACTTTTTCACAAGAAACTTTTCAACAGTTGTTAAAGAGGTGATATAGCCTTCAAATTTACCACAATCACAAAGTGGTTTCTGAAGTTGAATACTCATTGTGTTTTCAGAGACAGCCCAAACTACAATGGCAAAGAAGATATTAGAACACTATCAAGAATTAGAACCCTTATACTTCAGGAACATGCATTCAAATGCCACTGGTTATTTCATTAAAAATTGTTCAGTAAGACCAAGGAATTTGGAAAAGGAGATAAACTTGCAGGGAGGGTACAGCTGGAGAGACGACCCAGCAGTTAAAGATACTTCCTTACAAAACCTGATGGCCTGAGTTGAATTCCCCATTACCCGCATGAACCCAGACACAAAAAGCAATGCATGCATCTAAAGCTTAGTTGCGGTAGTACACTCATACCTCTCTCTTAAATAAATACATATGTGAACAATAAACTGAAAGAAATCATTTGTAATATCAATCTTCTATTACCTGGTTTTCTCAAACTGGTTATATATTCATAGTGCTTTATATCAGGCAAATTTCCTGTAAGTTTTACAAGTAACCGAAACTTTGCAGAGGCTCCACTGTCACTATCATTTCCAAGGATGACTTGACTAATATATTCACAGTTAAGCCACTGTTGATTAAGAGGTTGCTGGAATCTGCTTGCATCTACATGTGGATAAATGAGGTATTTACTAGTAATATGTTCTACCTATGTCTCTGCTTGGCCTCCAGGGCAGAGTTAAGATTTAAGAAGGTCCAGATATTTTGAGACTTTCCCTGCATCAGTCACATAGTAAGGCAATGTTATAATATGGCAGCTGCTCTTTCACTTACTGCTCCTGTGTCAGTTTCTGTATTCCCTGCATCATGTAATACAGCAGCAGATCCTCCATTTACATTAGCCTTCCCTCAATCCACAAGGGCATGGAAGATGTGAGTCCAGACTTGGACCTAACTTTTTCAAAATTGTTAACGTCTCACAATGGGTATGACAACTCTTCTAATGATACACATTTATAATTTATGTCCAAATCTGTTCCAAGGATAGAAGGATCATGTTAATTCTGACTGCTTATATGCAGAGGTAAAAACATTAAGCTCAATCTTCTCATGGTATGTAAAACTGATGATTTATTTTGTTCTGTGGGTTTTGTAACCTACCCAGGCAAAACAGGATAAAGCCAGATTGGAGATAATCTGGAATAGTTTTACGGAAACCTAAAGTGATTTGTGGAAATGCCCTATTTCTATATTACTAAGAGTCAACATTAACAACTGGTTGGAATGAGGCTTGGAGAGAGGAATTGTGGGTTAAGCATTAGTCTAGATGTTAGTAAGGAAGGTGAAAGGAAAGAAAGCAGGGGTGGAAAGGTCTAGGGTGGAACAGGGTAAAAGAGGGAGGAGAGAGGAATACACAAAACTAAAGAAGGCAAGACTCAGCTCTTTGTTAGATAATAAAAAAGAGAGAAAGAAAGTAATAGTTAGTTTAGGCAGAAGTACCTTTCCAAACAGGGTCTTCCCCACATTGAGACTGTACAGACCACTGCCAAAGTACTTACAGACCTACCAGAACTATATGGTAAAACCTTAATGCTAAAGCCATCACAACCTTCAGGACATTGAGAAATCAAGCTGGAACTGAGATAAAAGCCTATTAGCAGGATGTTATAATGCCAAAAAACACTATCCAAGCTATTGGAATAAAAGTCACCCACTGTGTGAATAAGCGGTGGATTCTGCAAGGTACAATATCAACCAGATATGGAAAATAAACCCTCTGGTGCAACAGTGGCACACAAGTTTTGTAAGTTTTGCTCTCCGATTGGATATGAGGCTCATTTAATGAGAGGTAACTCATAGTTATCACTAAGACCAATTCTAAATCTGATGTATTGAAAGGTCTTAACACTGCCACTGTTCCTTGACTAAATTAGCAGGTTATATCCATCAAAAGGCCTTCAAACGTATATGTTTGTACCCAATGATCAATGATGCTCTCACTCTTGGTTTTAGAACCTACTTTTTATAGCTGATGGCAAATACCTGAACTACTCAAGACCCATCACAACGATGAGGAGAGAATGCACCTAAGAAAATTAATATATATGCAAATAGGTACCCCTTTCAATATTTTCATCAAAAATATATCACCTATCATATATCAAGGGATAATACATTATTTATATCGGTTTGTGTCCTTTCTCTTTTTCTATTTTTTCACTATATATATATTGCACATGTATATGCATGCATGTGCATGTGACAAGACATTTGTGTGGAGGACATCAGGCGCTAGTCTTCACCTTGTTTGAGACTGGGATTCTTGCTTTTCAGTGCATGGTTGGCCATGCGAGACAGCCTTGGAGCTTCTACAATACTCTCCAGTCGCTGCATACCATCTTGTAGGTTTGCTATACTATAGATGCTAGCTCTACTTTGTTCTGATTTTTACATGAGGGTCCCAATTCAGATACTCATTCTTCCGAGGCAAGCACTCGGTTGACTGAGCCATCTCCCCAGGCAAAGCTTTTCTTTACAAAAAGATATTAACATAAATTAATTATACATAAGGGGTTTAGTATGAAATTTCCATACATGCTTATGTGTTTTGTTCACATTTTTCCCATAATCCCATCTAAGCCCCTTCCCATCTACTTCTACAGATCTCCTTCTGATTTCCAAATAGACTGTATTCATTGTCATAGCTTTTCTTATTTTTATGAAACAACATTTTTTAGGGTTTCTTATAGAAGTATAGATGAGGGGTAATCTATAGGAGTGAATACATCACTAAACAAAGTATCTCTCCTTCCTCCACCAATCATTAACTACCTACAGATACTAAAGGTGAAGTTGGGGGTCTCATAAGCCCTTCTCCCCTCCATGAAAGAATGTGGTTGACCCCACTCTTATGTAGTTCATGTACTGATAATTGAAGATGCTTTGTGCTCATGAATTCAATATCCTTGTCATATCTTAAAGACACAGTTCCACAATATCTGCCTCTCTCAAACTCTTAACATTCTTTGTTTCCTGTTGCACAGTGTTCCCTGAGCCTTGGAAAAGATAATATAAGTGAACCATTTAGAGTTTTGTTTTTTTGAGTCATTATAACATTTTCTGATGATGGAAACAGAAAAACACTATGAAATCTTAAACTTTTGTGAAAATGCAATCATGTAAAGCTACTTTGTTAGCCATTTTGAAGTATAAAACATAGCTCATAAATATTATTTTTTCAAGGTTACATAGTAATTTACTTTTCGATTTTGATTGGTACTTCTGTTAGTCTGAATAATATTTCCAAATTATAGTATACAGAAATGCATAGCATTTAGGAAAAAAAAATAATGTTTCTTTATTTATTTAATTATATTAATGAGAGAAGGAGAGAGAGAGAGGAGCAAGCCAGCACATTCTGACACTGCAAATGAACTCCAGACACCTGTGCCACCTTGTGCATCTGGCTTTATGTAGGTAATTGGGAATTGAACTGTCAGAGATTAAGCATTTTATGTGTATAACTATACATATTTCATGTATATATGCATATATACATACT
This sequence comes from Jaculus jaculus, assembly GCF_020740685.1. NCBI lineage: Eukaryota > Metazoa > Chordata > Mammalia > Rodentia > Dipodidae > Jaculus > Jaculus jaculus. Next base: position 99,708,298 of record NC_059105.1, on the reverse strand, counting down.
TAATACAGATGCATAACCATATTTAAGTTCATCATTAGAGAAAGCATATCAGAGTCTATATAATTGTTATGTGTATTTTGTTAAGTGAAACACTGGGAGAAAATATCACATAGCTAGTATAGAACTGTCAGGTAATCTAGTTTCAGAAACTAGTATTGAACACAGGATGATGGCACCTCTTCTAAAATGAAACAGCAGATTTTAACTGTAATGTGTATTTTTCATTCAAATAAAACTAGCACTGGTCCTTTCATTTGGAAGAAATTGAGTATTACTTAGCATAACTTCCTGTTATTTGCAGGGAGCCCTTATGTGACAGCATAGATAAATGTTTATTTTCCCTTTAAGGCCCACCTAAATATATTAATAATAACTAATACTACTGAACAGCATTTAGACATATATACCTCAGCAATGAAACTTGAGTAACAGTTTGTTATAGTATTTGAAAGAATCAAACAATACATTTTAAATTAAAGAAACTTTTTCTCTCTGCATCTGCCATTGGCTTTAAATTTTGCTAATTAAATGGTAGCTTCTTCCTCAGTTAGCAGCTAATTGCATTGTGTAAAGAACAATACCATTGTTTCATTTCCCTGGCTTAAAAAATTAATATTTCTTTAAATAACATTTTATATTGATTCATTTATGGTGACATCCAAATTTATTAAACTTTATATGAGCTGAGAACTTTATAATCTGTATATGTGGAAATAAGTATGCATTATAAGAGCCATTATATTTGGCAGTCATCTTTGTTTCTAGCATGTGTCTGGCTCTATGTTCCAGCTCTATAGAACTAATATTGGAAGTGTAGTTTAAATATATACAAAGCAATGTTGGTATAGGGGCTTTCAATAATGTATAACTCACCATAAGTAAGAATTATACTATAAGAAAAACCAACTTATATCAACATAATATATTTTAACATCAGATTAATCAGAATTTCTAAGCATTTTCAGAACAATGAACTTAAAGCTTGATATTCATTATAAATACAATTTACACTGCAATTTTATACTTTTACTGATTTTAGGAAGAAGTTCTTTGAGATTCAGATCAATTAAATATACACACTTAGCTAAATGGAAACATTTTTGTATTTAGCAATGCACATACTTGTAAACAAGGCTCTAGAAATTAGAGTATAACAAAAGGCTACAAGGAATATAAAGTTACATACAGCAAAGTAACATATTCAATCCTAATAAATCATTTATAATTCATTTGCTAATGTAGATTTTTCAAAACTAAACATTTAATTCATGATGAAGTCTGTCTTGTGGATCAAATAAATTTTACTCTTGGCTATGAATATAGTTTAACTCAAATTTTCAATTTTCATAAAAAGTCTCTATTATGAATTGCAACTGCCATCAAATGAATTATATTTCACAGGTATGATGACCCATTAGAATTTAAATTAACCAAATTGTAAGGGCTGTTGTTAAGTTATTCACATTGTTAGTAAAAGCCTGTCTCAATTGCTTCAAGTATGTACCTTTTATTCAGTAATTTATAACTAAATAATGCACGCTGAAACAAGAGCCAACATTTAAATTTTTTGTTGTTATTTTTATTTATTTATTTGAGAGCAACAGACAGAGAAAGAGACAGAGAGAGAGAGAGAGAGAGAGAGAGAGAGAGACAGAGAGAGAGACAGAGAGAGAATTGGGTGCACCAGAACTTCCAGTCACTGCAAACGAACTCCAGATGCGTGCACCCCCTTGTGCATCTGGCTAATGTGGGTCCTGGGGAATGGAGCCTCGAACCCGGGTCCTTAGGCTTCACAAACAAGCGACTAACCTCTAAGCCATCTCTCCAGCCCAGACCCAACATTTAAAGATATGATAAAAGTATAATTTAGGTATCACAGGAGACATAAAAATGCCATTGTTGAGGTGAATATAGGGATCATGTGATGCAGCTGTTTATGTGTCCTTCTTCCTGTGTGTTATGTGTTTATGCTCTTATTGATAACCAAGCAATCTGTAGTTTTAATAGCATTATCACTTCCTATGCAGTTAATGTTTCTGAAATGACTAATTTATTCAAGTCAGTATTATACACACTTAGAAATATCCTCTCACCTAGTGTTAAAGTACCTAAACCCTAACATGAGTGGAGGAAATTTTAATAGATTCTCTAGAATATACCATCATCTGTAAATCTGACTAGAAGTTGCTGTTAGTACAGTACAAATAATAGAAACATACTTTTGCCAAAAACTAATTTACTTTTTCTGATGTGACACTGTTTTATGTAAGACCCCAAAAAAAACTGGTCAAAAAAAGTACCATACTGTGTGGATAATTTAAGAGATACTATTTAAAAGCAGAAGGGGGAAAAAAATAAGCTCAGGATCACCAATCAAGTTCTCAGCTGGAAGTTCTGTGGTACCCAACAAACACAACATGCAAGATAAAAATAAACCTGTAAAAGAACCATATTTGAAAATATTTCAACATTTGTCATTATATTAATGTCAGCATTTCCATAGGAGATAGTTTTCAAGACAGAAATTAAATTTAAAACTTTGAGTTTTTAACCCCAATGCACATAAAACCTGAGGAGATGATAACATAAAACTAAGCAGGTATAATGCACTGGACTGTGAGGAGAAGGGGGATGGAGTGGGGCATGTCTGCCTAAAGGCCAACGTTCATGCCACACACTGATAGTGGACATAGGGGAATACAAACCCTTCATTGCCAATTTGCTAATATTTTATAATAACTCACATATCCAAATTTGTCTTGACACTTCCTAAATTTTAAACAAGCCAGAAATATCTTCATTCTATAGTTTAAGAAAGAATTAATCATAGATGATATCTAGTTTTAAATTACCTATTTAACCCAATTTTTGTAATCTTCATAATTTTCACCTCTTAAAGGAACATCCTTATAACTATATCCCTTAACTCATTTTTACCTGCAATTTCTTATTTTATTTTATTTTCTAGTGATACTTATCACTCCATTTTAGTAGAACTTGCTCATATCCTCCCATATCTATTTGTATGCAATTTTTCTTTCACTGATAAATTGTATTTCTTAAATATATGGTCATCTGTAGATTTTTAAGTGTATGTGAGAGTATGTTTAAGTACACTTTTATTTTACCAGAGTACTGTCTCTGCCACACATTCAATAGAAAGTGCTTAACAGTACTTGCTGAATTGAAACATTCTGCTTGTATCTAACATAAAAGAAAGCAAACAAGTTTGAAATTATAAAAAATCATGTTTTAGCTAGGTGTGGTGATGCACACCTTTAATCCTAGCACTTGGGAGGCAGAGGTAGGAGGACTGGCATGAGTTCAAGGCCATCCTGAGACTACATAGTGAATTCCAGGTCAGCCTGAGCTAGAGTGAGACTCTACCTCAAAAAAAAAAAAAAAAAACAAAAACAAAAAAAAAAAAAAACCTCATGCTTTTTCTCTGACCATGAGGCATAAGAAGAAATCATTTTTATCTTTCTCAGCACTAAAGCATATCATAGATAAAACCTTCTTCCCAGCTTGAATACACTCATAATCCTATTCCATTTGATGTGCAAATCCTTTTGGTTTCAGTGCTGTTTCCTGTGATTTGAAATAAAACATAGAATTTTACTCTGCCACTAACCAAACATTATACAATATAATAGGAAAAAAGAATTCACATAAATATAAATTATGTGCATGAGAAATTGGGAGTCCTTCTTATATCATATTTGGGAATGTAGATGGTCAGGTGTGACCTCCATGACCTTGGTCACTGATAGAGCAGGAGTCTTCCTAAGAGAGGCCTCACATGATTACACAATATTTTCTGTTATTTTACACAAAGTAGCAGGAGAGACAGACACTATAATAACTCAGCTAATAATGGGGAGGTAACTAGTTGGTGAGAGATTAATGTTAAGAGAGCTGGAAATGGCTATAGAGATAAGTGGAGATTTTCAGTAAATCTTTTTTTAAAAAAAAATAAGATTTGTAGTTACAATTAAAGGGGATAGGTTAGGAAAAATGAAAAAAAGAAACAAAATTGTGGATGATAGCCACCTACTGGTACTGGGAGTTACAGGTCAGTGCCCACTAAGAAAAGGAAAAAAAAGAAAACTAATATAAGAGAGTTAGAGAGAAGAGAGGGAGAGAGAGAGAGAGAGAGAGAGGCTGTATAAGATTAAGATCAGTCTTCATCGTACCCTCTCCAGTGCCTTGTGGCTCAGGTGTTCCCTCTAAGGGCCTGGTAAAGGTTCAACCATTTGGCCTGCCTTTTAGGATTGATCAGAGAGACCTACAGTTTTCCTAAAATAAAGACAGATTCTGTCAGAGTGCTTGATGACCAACAAAGGTTAGTGGTATGACCCTACTGCTGAAGACACCATATGTGGTTGACATGTAAAATGGAATGGAAGCTGGAAGAGAGAGTGCCAGAAGATGCCACATGGGCGACTGGGGGAAAATGGCCAATATCTGACAAGTAATTCATGGTCTCACTTACTTAGCAGCAAATAACCTGTTGTGATGTTCACACGAGTGCAATAGTGGCACACAGCCATGGTGGGAAACCAACTTCTCTTGATTTGGCTAACTTATCCCCTCAGTGGTATGGGACCCACAACTAGAGCTGGGAAACAAGTCAGAACCATATCCAAACATAAGTCCGCTCTCCACTATCAAGTTATCACCAATCATGGGCTACAAGAGGGCCTACACCTATTAAATTCTCTATAAAAGAAAAGTAAGGATTATCTCATTTATCCTGGTGCAAACTTACTCTCCATTGGAGAATCTGCTTCTCTTTTTCAGATAGATGCAGATTCTAAGGAGAGAGATACCCCATCATACCTCTAAAGGGCTCCTGATGAAATTAAGAACAATTGGTGAAATAAGCAAGGGTGCTGTTTCCTTGGTGAACTGGGTACCAACACAAGGGTGAAGGACATTGACACAGAGAACAATCAACTCCTACCAAATCAGATATCCAGAGACCCAGAGGACCCCAAGAGCTCATCACTGAAGCAGACCAAAAATGAACCCAACATGGCTCAGGGAAATTTTGTGAAGAGAAGGTGGAAAGAATGTCAGAGCCACATGTTGGGTCATGGCAAACATTTATCCTACCCATAACTGTGGGGCTGACTCCAGAATGTATGACCCATATACCTCAACAAGGAGGGCCCAAGGGGAGGGGTTAGGTAATGGATGAGCCTAACAATGGTACCAAATTGACTGTATTCGCTGAGTACAAAACTAATAAATAAATGGAAAAGAATGAGTGAGAACATCAACATGTAAAAATACATTTTAGATTTATGAATTCTGTTATTCTGAGAGCTAAAGGAAAAATGTGGGGACAGAAGGGGATGAATTACAAATGCAACTGAAAACTCTAATGTGAGGCTGGATAGTGAACTTCCTTGAAGATATATAAAAGGAATAGGACAGACTGACTTTGCTTTCTCCCAGAGATCAGGCTTCATGGGATTGTCATCTTTACATAGTCTCTCTATATAGAGGATCCTATATTGGACATGTGACTTTCATTAGTCAAGGGTTCAAATGCATACATAAGTGCTTTGACTCCAGATTGAGTACTAGGAGTTGCAATGGGCAGAAAATTTCAGTTATACTATTGATACATATTAAGAACAAGGCAGCTTCTTCTGGTAAGGTCCTGAGCTAGAGAGTGGTCCACACATACCTGGTTACCACCTTGACATTCTTCTTTGGAGTATATCTCACATCTAGTTTAGTCTCATCCAAGATGGCTGGAATCAATAACACCTCAGCAGGCAATAACTTTCTAGTTCTTCCCCAATTTCCCAGTCTTAGACCCTATGGGTAGGCCCTTTTTCAAATTAATGCTTTCCTGGGACCCACCCACTAATCAGGTCCCTCCCTACAAACCTAAGCCTAGTGATATGGCACATTCTAATTGGATGTCTGATTCATATAAGTGGACCCAAGATACATGTGTAAGTCCCTTGCTTTCCTTCTTTTCCCAAGAGGCTTCCACCCCCAAGAAAGGCTTTTCCTTACATGAGAAAGTTGATCCCAGTCTCCTTGCTCCCCTCCCAGTCTGACTGGGAAGGGGGAACAACTTCTTTTGACTTGGATGCTTCCCTGCTTTACTTTTATCTTAGCTTAAGTCTCAATTAAGAAAAACAACAACAACAAAACTTAGTTTATCCTTCTCTAAGTCTGTGTTTTCAATTCTTTGCTAAGATTGACAAGAACTCAAGACTTGCAAGCTATGGGTGTGGGCATCATAACCTGACTCAAAGCCCTCCCTGACAACACTGTCAGTATAGGTGAGCTTGTTCTCACCTTTCCCATCAGGTTAATGTGGCCACGTGCAAGAATAGTTCAAGACCTACCCAGCCAATACACAAAATGATTCTGATAGTATTTTATTAAGCACAATATATAACTAATACAGTAGTTAATATGGGCAGATGTCAAATATTATCATCTTTTTCTTTAGTAACTGGAGCTATAATATCGCATGTATTGAGTTTGTAAATTAAATGGTGGTAGATTCAGAGGATGGATGAGAGCTTAGGAGAAAGGATGCTGAGAAACAAACACAGCATCTTTGTATGAGTCCAAAAAAAAAAAAAATCAACAGCAAACAAACACATAAACAAACAAAACAAATGACTATTTGTGTTAGAAGAGTCAGTAATAGTTTCCTGTAGAGATTTTTCTTTCTGAAGGGCTCTGCTGCAGCCACTCAACTCTTTATTATAGTATGGATAAATAGAAATCATGTAAATATATAAATAAAGCTGTGAGTCAGTAAAGTTTCATTACAAGGTGGCTATTGTTTCTTTTCTGTTGTACTAGAAAAAAAAAAACGGAATAAAAACAGAAGGCAGTGACACTCACTGAGTAACAAAATGAGTGTTTAGCATGCATGAGGCCCTGGACTATAGCAATGATCTAGAAGGTAGATAACTTTCCATAGTTACTTTATTGTGGCTATTGAGGGAAAGGGACAATTTAACAGTGAGTTACATTTTATTTAACCAATAACATTATATTCATTATTCTTGTAATAAGGCTTACAGAAGAAAGTGGGGTTTTAAAAGATCTGGTTTGTGACAGGTTGAGTTTGAAACAGATTGCTTAGGAGCTATGTCTATTACTTCCTTGGAATATCATCATGGTAGACTTGAAGTCATTATTACAGGCCTTGTATGTAAAGCTAAATGTAGAAGGGAGAAAGTTGTTTAACTGAACTATTATTGCATAGGACAATACCAGCAGGTAGGAAGCACTGGAGAAAAAATAACAAAAACATATATAAGTCAGCTTTGACTCTAATTTTAATCATCAATTATCAATAAATTATTGCAATTATCATTAAAAAAGAATTAAGTGGTAGTTTAAATGTATGGTAGTTTGAATAATGTCCCCTCTGTCCATGGCACCATTTGTTTTGAATACTCAATCCCCAGTAGGTAAGCAATTTGGGAGAGTTGTGGAGCTTTTGGATATTGAGCATTACCAGAGGTAATAAATGGAACATACCTTGAGGTTTATTAGTCTAGCCAGCTGGATGTTCAGATATAGCTCCTCAGACTATTTTCTCCCAGTTGCTCTGACAAGATATGACACTGGGGTTCCCTGCTATGCCATGTTTTCCCCTCCATGATGAAAGTTCCCATTGAAATTACAAGCCTAAATAAACCCTTTCCTCCCTGGACAGGTGTCTAGTTCCAGCGATGAGAAGGTAACTGCTACAAGTTATGTACAAGAAAATAGGAGTGTGGGGCTGGAGAGATGGTTTAGCGGTTAAGCGCTTGCCTGTGAAGCCTAACGACCCCGGTTCAAGGCTCAGTTCCCCAGGACCCACGTTAGCCAGATGCACAAGGGGGCGCACATGTCTGGAATTCGTCTGCAGTGGCTGGAGGCCCTGGCGCACCCATTCTCTCTCTCTCTCTCTGCCTCTTTCTCTGTCTGTTGCTCTCAAATAAATAAATAAAAATAAACCAAAAAGTTTTTAAAAAAAGAAAATAGGAGTGTTCAAAATGTGCCTCTCCTTTTAAGGAGAATCCCACTTTTTGTCATGTGACACACATGAGTCATTGTGTGACCAGAACCTGTGATTTACAAGTTGTTACTATGGTCACTGGGGTTTGCCTCTGAGGACAAAAGGCTTATATGACAATAGAAAATAACAGAGATCTTAGAGGACAAAATTTCATTGAGAAGCCAATCCTTAATTTATTAAGGAAGAGTGCACAGTAGTTCATTTATACAGGGTTTCATTTTTCTACAGTTTTAGTTACCTGCTGATAACTGTGATCTGAAAATATCAAATGGAAAATTTTAGCAATAAACCATTCATAAGTTTAAGATGAATTGCTCTTCTCAGAAACATGGAGAAATCATTAGTTTGACCAGCCTCTCCACCATGAATTTGCCTCCTGCCTGTTCATCACTCTGCAGGCATCTCAATGATCAGAGAGATGAATACAGTATTGCAGCACTCTTGTTCTAACAACCCTTAGAGTTTAGTTTAAGCATGATTCCTATAAGAGCATGTATAGCACATGAAAATATTTTTTGAGAATATTCATATTACATTTATTATAGTGTGTTCTTGTTCAATTTTGTCAGTTATTATGTTTATCTCTTACTCTTCCAGAAATACAATTAAAAGTCACAAGGATGTCTGCATGGGAAAAAGCATTTTCTGCAGAGTAGTTATTATGCTGGTGTCTTGAGTGAAATGTTCCTCATAATCTTAAGCTTTTGAATTCTTAGCACCCAAATAGTGACAACTAGGGAAGGTTGTTATTCTTGCTGCTTCCTCCATGCTATTGTGACAAGGTTGACACCTGCCATCCTTTTCTCACCTTAATGAATTTTCTCCTGCGAATTAAAGTTTTCAGAAAAGTGCATCAGCTACACCTACTTCAAGCAAGGTTGAATAGAGTATGTGGTGGTTTGATTCAGGTCAATACCTTAAACTACAGGTGGTCTGACTGCTAGGTTCCCAACTGATGGAATTAAAACCTCCAGAAGGCAGTGTTTTGTTGGGGGCAGGCTTATGGGTATTATAGCCAGTTTCCCATTGCCAGTGTTTGGCACATTCTTTTTTTACTAATGTCCATCTCATGTTGGCCAGGGGGGAATGTTCACCCTCTGCTCACGCCATTGTTTTCCTTTGCCATCATGGAGCTTCCCCTCAAGTCTATAAGCTGAATAAACATTTTTTCCCTTAAAATCTGCCCTTGATCAGGTGATTTCTGCAAGCAATGAGAACCTGACTACAACAGTAAAGTTGGTACCAGAGGAGTAGGATTGCTGATAGAGCCCTGACTGTGTGGATTTGGCCTTTTTGAGTTGAGGAATGTGGAAGTATTGAAACCTTGGCCTAAGGGACACCTTGCAGTGTTGTAAGTACAGCTTGATGGACAATTGTGTTCAGAATTGAAAGACCTGAATGCAGTAAGAATTATAGAATGTGATGTTTGGCTTGTGAAGGTGAAAAAGAGCTTTGCCTGGACTGGGCTAGAAGCTGTTTGTGTGAGAGGCTTGCTGTTATGCTGTGTCCTGAGAATTTGTTCAGGGTTGCATTGCATATAAATGGACTGGTATGAGCAGAGGAATATGGAACAGAAAGAAATCTTTAGGCTGGAACTGCTGCCTGTTCAGCTGCAATTGAGAGATTATAACCATTGAGAATGGGCCAGCTGACCTGCACTGGGGAAAAAGGTATAGACTCTTTTGAAGGGACCTGAGTGCTCAAGGAGTGTACTGTTCTTCAAAGTCTAATTTATTCCCCTGGATTAAAAAAAAAATGGCAACCTGCCTGGTACTATGGAGTATAAGAAATTCAGGAAGAAGAGGGTCATTGAGTTTGCAATATGGTCTTGTGTTTTTGGAAAAGGCCATGGGCAATGTGAAGCAGGTTTGCTGTATGCCTATAAGGAGACATGATGGAGCCATGAGAATGAACCGTGGGGTGGGCTTCAGTGGAGACATAATGGAGATACTGGGACAAAAAGATGGTTGCCAAGGAGAGCTGCTGGTCCCAGATAAAGTTTTCCAGGACTGTGAGTAGCCTAGCTGGAGGGGCTGAAATGGAACTCCAGAGACTTTTTGGAAGATAGAATTATTGAACGTGGAGACTGTACTGAGTAGAGTTGTTGGACTTGAACTACAGTGTGATGTTTACCCTATTTAAATCTTGTATTGGTTGAATATTTCTTTTCTATGCCTAGTGCCATCTTTTGCAGTAGGAGTGTTTCTTCTGTGCCTTTATGGGTTTGGAGGGATTTTTTTCATATTATGCCTCAGTTAAAAGACTTATGAAAGACTTAAGATTATGGAAATGTTTGAACATCATTAGGAGTGATAAAAAATGTGGGGACTTTTAAACTTGGACTGAATGCATTATATATCATGTATGGGTATCAGTTTATGGGGGTCAGGGCAGAATGTGATGGTTTGATTTGGGAGTCCCCTGTAAACTTAAGTGTTCTGAATGCTAAGTTCCCAGCTGATGGAGATTTGAGAATTAATGCCCCCTCCTAGAGGCAGTGTATTGTGGGGGGCAGGCTTATGGGTGTTATAGCTAGTTTCTCATTGCCAATGTTTGGCAACTTCTCCTGTTGCTTTTGTCTACCTTATGTTGGCCAGGGAGGTGATGCCCACCTTCTGCTCATGCTTTCATTTCCCCTGCCATCATGAAGCTTCCCTTTGAGTCTGTAAGCCAAAATAAACCTTTTTTCTCTTTTTATTTTTTTTTCCCCTCAAGCTGCTCTTGGTTGGGTGATTTCTGCCAGCAATGCAAACCTGGTTACAGCAGATTGATAATACTCCTGACAACAAAAATGTAGAATATTGCAAGACCAAAGCCTACTTATTTTGGGCTAACTTTGGCCCTTCAATAGCCATTATCACCCACCTCTGTGTCTGACCTAATATCCACATGACTATCTGTTGATCATGTGCAGTTTTGGATTGTACTGACAAACCACTGGCTTCCACAAACCCAAGGGTTAAGAATGTCATCAGATAGCATCTGAAGCCTATGGTGGAGATTTCCTCACTGTGCTATTACCCACCTACCCAATGCTTAGTTAATTGAAAAGTATTGAAAAGTACCTTGATTTATGACTTTATTTTATTCTGAAATTATAAAACCCTCATGAAATGGTTAATACCTTGGGACATGAAATTGGGATAACCTGAATCTCTGTTCCTGGGCCATGGTCACCCGTATTTGGCTCCAGAATAAACAAGCCTTTATCACCTTTCAGGTGAGAACTGTTTTTTATTTTATTTATTTAATTTGGTTTTAAATATTATTATTATTATTATGATTATGTGTGTGTGTGTGTGTGTGTGTGTGTTGACAGTTATGGCACCCAAATTCAGAGACCTAAGGACAAACCACTTCCACTTAGGATCCCCCCTGTTGTAGCTAGTTACTAGTGTAGGCCCCTTGTCTCCACCTTCTAATGTTGTCTCCTTAAGCGCAGTTTGGTGAGTTCACTATCGAGATCTGACCTCTCTTGATTTGGCTCCTCTATGAGGAGAAAGCTGTGTGTCTTTTGTGTTGACACCCCTCACAACTTAAATCCAGAAATAAACCCTTTCTCCAATAAGCTGCTTTTGGTCAGAGGTTTTGTCCCAGCAACTAGAAGGTAACTGTGGCAAGTATTATCTACTGGTTCCATTATGCACCAGGCATTTTGGAATGCAAGCTTCATAGACAATGGAAAATTAACTTATTCCATAAAGAAGGGACATTAATTGACATGTCAGATAAGTACATTGTAGGCAGATGAGTTATTTCACTTTTGTGTGACTCACATAAATTTGGTGTCAGAAGACAGAAGGTTAGAATACAAGTAGACAAACTTAAAGCCTGAAGCCTTATCTTGTAGAGGCTAGTTCCATAGGGAGCTTTGGTACCTGTACTTTTGGATTAACTTTGCATAGTGATTTCTCTAATGAAATTTTTCTTTTAAACTGCCAACATACTCCCATTACCTTTTGCTGATCCCTTTCAACTTGTCTGATCCAAGGGTGATTGAGGCTGACAGAAATCAATACCTGTTCACACATAATGGTACAGATACAGGAGTGTGACTTCACTCAGAACCTTCTAGATTTTTATCTAAAACCAATAAGGGCAGTTCTGCTTTCTCCACATAGGTAAACTTAAATTTCTGTTTCTTAAACTCATCACATGATGACTTAGTCATGTCTCTGGGAACATGTTCACGTGCCACGAGACATATTTATTGATATATACTGAGACTGTAAACCCTGGTGTAGTTTTCTATATTAACCACAATAGCATTCTCAGATGGTTTCCTTATCATTTGGTAACATTTGAAGTCTCACATTGTTGCCTCATTTACCTATTTACTGCATTTCTACATTGTTGCTAAGAGTGTTTCCTCACTCTACTCATGACTATGGATAAGGTTCAAACTATTAGAGAAACAAAGTTCCTGAGGGAATGAGGAGGCTTTTCATTGTTCTTCATTATCTCCATATCCCCTGTATGTTTCTGAAGCAGCTAACCCAATTTACATTTTAATGAGCTACCATTCTGTACTTACCCACTGCTTAGTACACCAATATTACAGCCCCCATTTTAGGAATCAGAAACAAGAAATTATCAGGATGAGAACAAGCCAAAGCACCAGCAGAACTGGCTGTCCAAAACCCTCTTCTGATTCCAAATAGAAATTCTGCACAACTAGTATAGTCAGTATTGCTATTTATTTGGTATCTTTCTTAAAATTAGATCAATATGCTTGTCTAAATATGTATAATTTAAAGTTGAAACACTATATCACACTACAAAAAGAAAAAGAATACCTCCAGAAAACCAGGAGGTTAACTAAATATATGCATACTATAATTAACCTTTCCCCTGTATCACTTAAAGTAATGCTGGGCCTCCAGAAGAAGGCACTAAACATTTGAGAAAAACTTTGCTTGTGACAATTGAGATAACACCAGATTATAGAAAGAAGACAGACTTTTTGCCTGGAAATCAGTATTCAAATCTTGGCTTGAATTTAACCTTGATCTTACATTTTTTATTTAGTAAATTTATTTATTTGTAAGCATAGAGAAAGACAACAGAGAGAGAATGGGTGCACCAGAGCCTCCAGCCAGTGCAAATGAACACCACACATGCACCACCCAATGCATTTGGCCTTATGTATATACTATGGAATTGAACCCCAGTCAATAGTCTGTGTAGTCAAGCCCCTTAATCACTGATCCATCTCTCTAGCCCTGATCTTACATTTTGCAACAGTAGAAATCTCTATATCATCTTCACCAAAGATATAACCTTTTCATGAATGAATTATTGATCATCAGTTTTACAGTCTAATATCTATTACCCACCTTTACAGTGGCAGACAGCATTCCCATTTCCATTCTGTCCTCACCAGCATCTAGTACCACACACAGAAGGCATTTGTTTATCAAAAAATGACTGACTGAATGAATAAATGGGTAAGTGAAACTTTATTCTTTCTTTGATTTAAAAGAAAGGAAGGAATGATATGTGTGTGTGTGTGTGTTTCATATATATATGTATATGAAACAATACATAATTACAATTTATAATATAGAATCTACAGAGAAAATGTCATTGAAACAGTAGATTCAAAACATGGCACCCATGTCCACTAAGATATTAGACACAAGGGATTCTGCCATTTATTGAAATGTCAATTCATTTTATTTTTAGGCTCCATCAACCTTCAAGAGTTTAATATTTATAAGCATGCACACTCCCTTTAGTACCCTTCAACTTTGTGTAGTATGTGGCTCCTACTGGAGCATCCTTATTTCATCACTTATAATTTCATAAGTACAACACACTATTTTGGTTTATTTTGTGTTCCCTCAAGACCTCAGTACCACAGAGCATGATAGCCTTCAGTGAAAGAACCTTTAAATCTGTAGTTAAGATCAAATAAGGCCTCTAGGGTGAGCACCAATGTAGTATGATTGAAGTCTTTATAGTACTGGAGAATAAAACACAAACTCAGTGAGGCGATATCACCACATGATTAAAACCAAAACACAGACCTCTAAAAACCAACTCTGTCAACACATTACTCTCTCAGTACTATACTCCAAAATAAATTTCAGTTTCTTAATCTAACCAGAGAATGATGATTTAAAACAACAGCCACACACACATGATGCAAGTCCTGGATCAAAACATTATTCTGAGCTGGGAGTGGTGGCACACACCTTTGATCTCAGCACTTGGAAGGCAGAGGTAGGAGGATTGCCATGAGTTTGAGGTCACCCTGGGACTCCATAGTGAATTCCAGGTCAGCCTGGGCTAAAGTGAGACCCTACTTCAAAAAAAAAAAAAAAAAAGCAAACAACAACAACAACAACAAACAAAACATTATTCTGGGAAATCTGCCTCTGGGCAGAAAAGAGGTGTGACATTCTTGGATGTTCATCACCTCAATTTTTGTCCCCACTGTTAGACACTCATCATGGTGCACTATAGTTATCCATTTTTGCACAATTTGGTGGTACTTTATAACAAGATATAAGACATAATACCCAGATGAAAAAGAAGAAACCTTTGGTCTGTTACTTTTATATTAGATGCTACATACTTCTGTTTGGTAGATTCACTCATTCATTTATTGAGTGACATTAGCAAACTAAGTTATAAAAAAAATGGTTTATTTATGTCTGCTGATTGTATAACAAATCTTTGCCTTGCTCATGTTTTTATGTGTCATGATTTGTCCTTTATATATTTTTTTGTGTCTGTATGTGGTATACATGCCCATATATCTGTGTGCTGGTATATGTGTGCACAGGTGTATGTTCACGTTATGCGTATACATACATGGAGGGTAGAGGCTGAAATCAGTTGTCTTCCTTAATCATTGCCCACTTTATTCTTTGAGACAAGAACCAAAATCTAACCTATTCAGCTTGACCAGCTAACCAATGAGTAACACTTGTTTCCTGTCTCCACTTCCCTAGCAGTGGGGTTAAAGGATTTCACGAGCATAGCTGGTATTTAACAAGTAGGCAAGAGATCTGAGCTCAGGTCTCCATGCTTGCGCAGCAAGCACTTTACCCACTAATGCCTCAGTCTCTATTATTTTTAAATATTTTATTTAGTTAGTTAAGAGAAAGAGAGAGAGAAACTGGCATGCTAGGGCCTCTTGCCATCGCAAACAAACTCCAGAAGCATGTGCCACCTTGTGCATCTGGCTTACATGGGTCCTGGGGAATCGAACCTAGTTCCTTTGGCTTTGCAGGCAAGTACAATAACCACTAAGCTATCTCTCCAATCCCTCTAGTTTTATTTTCATTTTACACATATTAATTACTTCACTAGAACTTGAGCTCCCTGAAGGAAGTTACCATGTGTAATTCTTCTCTTTAGCAAAGCATGTAGAACAGACATTGTGATGTAAAACATATTGAAAGAACATATATTTCTGCAGCTATCAATAAACCAACAATTATTTTTAGTTCACATAATAATTGGGAAGAGAATCAGGGCATTTTATTTAAATGATACATAGAAATCCTCTTCCATGTATAAAATACGTTAAGTAAACTGAAAAAAAATAACTTTTGATTGTGTTTTTAAATCAAAAATATGATGATCTCTATTTGACCATGGTGAGGGCAGGGAGATGACAGGAGAAGTGCTTGGATAGGGCTGAGATGATGGAGGACGTGTGAGTGCCCAATCTACAATGTGGTTGGATGAGGTGCATATTCCATGGTCAAACCTGAGAGTCTGGTAGACACACTGAAACAATAGCTATTATATAGTTATAAGTACAGTCTGTTTTTGAATACCATAGTATGGAAATTTTAGCACTTAGTTCCCCATTGAAAATAAGCCTGAGGATTTTCACTTCCACTTATTTAAACATTTCTTATTGTTACAGTTTCACAAACTTGTTATACTATAGAAAATTGTGGTAGAGGATTTTTGGAGTGTTATATCCTTATGTGCAACATTACTACTGTCCAAACATATTAAAAAGTAGCCTCTTACAAGGTAGTACAATTATTTTAAAATTAATACATGATGCTGTCATGTTCTATGGTTATGCCACTCTTAAAACTAGTAATACGATGTTTTTAATTTCAGAAATGACTTTTGATAAATTCTAACCTATTTTGCAAAGACTTCTGTATACCAAAATAGTTGGGATTTAAAGGAGCTTATTAATAATTAATGTAGTTTAAATTTTTATTTATCTTATTTATTTGAAATAGAGAGGTAGATTGGGAGAAAGAATAGGCATGTGCCAGGGCCTTCAGCAGCTGCAAACAAACTCCAGACATATGTGTCACCTTGTGCATCTGGCTTATGTGGTTCTGGGGAATTGAACCTGGGTCTCTATGTTTTGCAGGCAAGGTCCTTCATTGCTAAGCCATCTTTCCTGCCCAGTGTAAGGATTTTAAAGTCACAATTAGATTTTTAAATAATTCATGAGAAGTAACAATCTTATTCATAAGCTTTGATCCCAGAACAAGTGCGTATAAGATGGTCAAGATACTATAAATAGAAGAAAAGTTTAGTCTAAGGTAAGGTCCTCCTGATATAGTCATGAGATGAGGATATGCATGCCACTGATAGAAGAACGTATCCATGTGGGCAGCTGATCAAAGGGTGGAGGAAGCAGAGTAGCAATTGGGGAAATGCCAAGTGAGCATGAATCTTAGGCAAAGACTGGGAACAGCGTCAGTCTGATTTCACAGGAAACTCTGAAATGTAATTTAAGCTTTGAGTTAGGCTGATCAAGCTGAGATTTTAGAGATCATATGTACCTGATGGTGGTAATGTGTGGGTTTGGAGTATTGATAAGGTGAGAATTGCAAAAGGTTGATAAAGCACTGAGTGACATATAAACAAAAATTAATTAATACTTATAAACATTGCCTGCTTCCAAGTTCCTTCATGATACTATACCTCATGTTAGACCAACACACAAAGTAGGAGAAAGCAAGTGACATACACACACACACACACACACACACACACACAAATACTGTCAGTAAACATACAAGTACTTTGTAGCCCTTTTAAATTTATTCTTTTCACAAACAAATAACTATATAACCATTTAGTAAGCATTCATGAATATTTACTCTAGATGTAAATCATGTATCACCAGAGCAAGGATATATGTTAGAGTTTTAGAATTGAGTGTGCTGAAACATTTTCTACTTCCATGAATGTACACTATGTTCAAGGACACAGATATAATCATTGCACATCACTAATAAAAACAATTAGTAAAATCTAGAGATAATTGAGTGCTGGGAAATTATATTGTGGAAGCTTATACTAGATTAGGACCTACGCTTGTCTGGCAATATAAGGAAAGAACTTTCTGAAAATAATAATGATTGATTTTAATTTCTAAGGCTTCAATCATTTCAGAGTCTATGGCAAGTTCTTCTACACAGAACTATATTAAAACAACTAACACTTCCTTGAGCAAAAGGGAAATACAATCATCAGTTGAAGAGCTCAACTTCTCTTCACAATAGCCATTCATTGGCATTCCAAGTTGAAGCAGAGTTGGAGAACATCCAGGACTTGGAGAGGCAACACAGTGCCCATACTGGGAAGGAAGGTCATCACAAGATGGATGGAAGGACTTTGTGTTCAAATTTGTTCTACTCTATATCATTATTTCTAGACTTCTGAGTTCCCTCTGAAACTGAGATTACAAAATTAAACACAATAAGTTGTTTATTAATGGAAAGCTAGAATAATAATCCTCGGGTCTCATGAAAAATTTGCTGTGTCTATTTTTTATGTAATATGCTTTGGAAAAACATCCAGAGTCAAACATATGAATTCTATTTTTTTTCTAAACCCAGAAGCCAACAAAATATTCTTTCCAGGTGCATAATAAATGGAATGACTATGGGGGATGAATAAAAAAGACAATAACATAATAGATTCACCTAGGCCAACAATGTCTCAAACTGTGGCATAAAGACATTGTTGGCCTAGGTGAATCTATTATGTTATTGTAAAGAATGGAAAAGTAAATTAGACATATCAGATGGGAGATTATTTGGACTTTAAATGCATGCACATAGAAAGAGAATGGAGGAAGAAGTTATCACCAAAGGTCCCTGCTTTGGAGCAGTCTTCTCTTGTGTTTTGGAGAATTCTGTTTTCACTCTACAGTGAGCCCTGTTTTGTTTGTTTAGGTTCAGTTACTCAAAATCTCACCTTCAGCATATCATTAACAGACATTCTCCTACCATAGGCATAACCCTGAACATCACTGGAGGAAAACTTGTGAGTGGGACAGAGAGATTGGCATGGCCATCTTCTGCCGTCAGGATTATCCTAATTCTCAACTTAGCATAGTTTTGTTTGTTTGTTTGTTTTCTTTAAGAAAGAAACACCAGGAATAACTTAACCCATTTTTTTTCCTACACATGGAGCCTCTTGGACAACCATATGGCAGGTTTCCTAGTACTTGTCCTATTCGTCCAGCTCTGAGGATTTTAGTCTAAAAGTATTTACAAACGTGAGCATCTCTATTTGGGAGCAAGTGTATCCCAAAATAAAATTTACGTCTTTGAAGGTTTTAGGTTATCCTTTTATATCACAGATATGTAACTGCTCCTCAAAAATACCTTTCCATACTTAAATGGATCTATCATTCTCCTAATTTCCCATTTATTAGGTAAATTCCTAAGTCTTCTAAGTCTTGAATCTGTAATATTTTCATATGTCCCTGGTCATATTTCACTGTCAACATTTCTTTGAAAATTTGATATCCAAAATGGAGCACAATAATCTGAACAGTGCCAAATATGATAAATTGGCAAAGTAATGTGAGAATACTTTTCACAGCTACCTATCAGTTAAGGAAATTTAGCTGTATATAAAACGGTTCCTCATATAAGCTTCTATAATTTTTCAAATAGTTTGAACTTTCAGTAATTTATACTTCTCTTTGCTAAACACTGTTAGCTCACTTTTACTATGTTACATTTCAAATCTCATTTATATCATTTACTTAGGTTGTCCTATGAATGTTTGTAAAACCAAACCCAATACTGACAAGAAATTTTCCAGAATATCCTCAGTGGAAACTCTGGAAAATTTAAGACTGATCAGTTCTATTGGCATCCAAACAAATATCTGATTTTTAAATTCCATTTACACATTGTTAGTATCAACTCTCATTATTGTATAATATTTAATACTTTTTATTAATTTTTAGTAACAACACAACAAACTTGTACATAATTACTTTGCATAATATCATAAATATGAAAATGTCACCTGTTGTATGGAATTGTAGGATGTTCTAAATGTTACCTTGTTTGGTAGAAAGGAGATTTCTTTTGTATTAAGAATTTTGGGTTGGAGAGATGGCTTAGAAGTTAAGTGCTTTCCTGTGAAGCCTAAGGACCCTGGTTCGAGGCTCAGTTCCCCAGGTCCCACGTTAGCCAGATGCACAAGGGGGCGCAGGCATCTGGAGTTCGTTTGCAGGGTCAGGAAGCCCTGGCGTGCCCATTCTCTCTCTCTCCCTCTGTCTTTCTCTCTGTGTCTGTCGCTCTCAAATAAATAAATAAATAAGTAAAAATTTTTTTAAAAAAAAGAATTTTGATGAGGGCTGGAGAGATGGCTTAGCAGTTAAGCGCTTGCCTGTGAAGCCTGAGGACCCCAGTTCAAGGCTCAGTTGCCCAGAACCCACGTTAGTCAGATGCACAAGGGGGCATACTCATCTGGAGTTCATTTGCAGTGGCTGCAGGCCCTAGCACGCCCATTCTCTCTCTCTCTCTCTATCTGCTTCTTTCTCTCTCTGTCACTCTCAAATAAATAAATGAAAATAAACAAAAAATTATTAAAAAAATAATTTTAATGAAACTTGTGTATATTGCTTTACTTTAAAGAACTAGAAGTATTTCCTTAATAATTTACCTCTTGAATAATACTAATTTCAGAATCTGCACCCTGAATCTGCAAATACAGTAAGGCATCTCCAGTTTTCTGAGGACAAAGATTTTCACTATAATTTTATAAACATAATTGTAATAATTTTGCTACAGATATAAGTAAGGAATAATTAATAATAATCTGATTATTTGACAATTACCAGTTTTTAACATGGTCTAGCAGAGCGTAGTGGCACACACCTTTAATCCCTACACTTTGGAGGTAGAGTTAGGAGGATCACCATGAGTTCAAGGCCACCCTCAGACTATATAGTGAATTCCAGGTCAGTCTGGACTACAGTGAAACCCTACCTCAAAAATAAAATGAAATAAAATGTTCTAGACATTTCACATGAATGAGTTTACTTCCTCTATAGTGACAGATATTAGAAATTGCTCTTCTAAGACCATAAAACAATTTATACAAGTGGCCTCTATGTCTGTTTATAGCCTCCACAAAACCATACATTAACATTTTGTTTTTGTCAGGTGTATATTTTTATGTTTAAATTGGTATTTGCTCAATCACTCATGGTATTGATATTAAATGTGTGTGTGTGTGTGTGTGTGTAAATGTTTAAGATAGTTTGAGTTGTTCTGTGAACTGGTCAGCTTCATGTGTTTAATTTTTGCTATCACTTTCTATAAATTATAAATTTGAACTATGCATAATGTTTTTACATATACCTATATACACAATGAGGTACACATTGAGATGTTTACCATAGTCAAGCAAATTAATACTACAATTTTTGCCCTCCAATTTTTTTTCAAGGTAGGGTCTTGCTCTAGCCCAGGCTGACCTGGAATTCACTATGTAGTCTCCAGGTGGCCTCGAACTCAAGGAAGTCCTCCTACCTCTGCCTCCCAAGTGTTGGAATTAAAGGCTTGTGCCATCATGTCTGGTCTTCCACTCCTATTTTTCTTATTGAGAATTTGTGTTAATTTTTTTTATTAAAAGTCTTTGTATGTTAATAATAATAATATATTTTATAATATGTTTCAAGTGAACTTTTTTTTTTTTTTTTTTGATTTTTCAAGGTAGAGTCTCACTCTAGCCCAGGCTGACCTGGAATTCACTATGGAGTCTCAGGGTGGCCTTGAACTCACAGTGATCCTCCTACCTCTGCCTCCCGAGTGCTAGGATTAAAGGCGTGTGCCACCACGCCTGGCCCAAGTGTACATTTTTTTATGTTATATGTGTGTTGACTTACATTTAAAATATCTTTCACAATAAAATATTTTAAACATTTGGAACACCACATATATTTTTTAACCTGCATCAAGATATGAAGATTTTTATGGACTACAATTTATTAAAAACAATTCTTACATAGTGTTAATATCATACTTTTAAATCTTCATCAGTGTATGCTTTAAAGATTTTTAATTCAATCTATACAGAAACTGTAGAACAAAGGATAAAGGGGTAATGTTCCAAATAGAAAGTTCTTAAGTACAAATCTTGATAAAGAGTTGTTTTCAAAAGGCCATTTCATATCTTGGTTGGTCATTTCTTTAAAATGGAAAAATGAGAGTACCTCCTTTTGTTGATTTGCAAGTATTAAATGTGGATACACACAGGGCACACACTAAGATGCCCCTTTTATAATCAAATAGCAGTTCTGAAAACATCACATCTACCTGGAGTATATATTTTGTTTTAATTGAAATTAAGTGTGTTTCCACAATGGAAGTACATTTATCCTTTGATTAATTGTGCATAGGTTTCTCATTGGTTCACTTTAATTTTCTACTTATATCTCCTTTGTACATCTATCCACTTCCAATATTTGTTACATCTTAAGCCTCTGATCTTTATTAATTTTATTTTTATTTACTTATTTGGGAGAGAAAAAGGCCAAAGGTGGGGGAGAGAGAGAGAGAAAGAGAATGGGTGCACCAGGTCCTCCAGACACTGCATATAGGCTCCAGACATATGTGCCACCTTGTGGATCTGGCTTACGTTGGTCCTGGGTAATCAAACCTTGGTCCTTTGGCTTTGCAAGAACCTTAAGTGCTAAGCTATCTCTCTAGCTCGTTTCTAATCATTGCATTATACATTTTTTAATTAGTGTTTTAAATAAAACCTAATGTGTAACATGTGCTAAAAAGAGAAAAAGTTGGATAGGTTATAAATGTTCTGGCTTATGTATGTCCCTCCCAAAGGGCTAATTTCCTAGAATTTTTATAACTTTTAAGTGTTGTAAACACTTCCCTTCTATTACATAGCACTTCCTTTTAGTATGCAATCCTGAGGAATACTATATATTCTGTTATATTGTAATTATTATATTTATTTGATGACTCCACTACTTTGAAGTGCACATAGGTAAAAGTCTTCTCATTGGTGCTTATATTCACAATCCATATCACTGAAAATCACAGATAAAAATCATCACATATTTATTGAATTGAAAAATATGCTATTTTTAAATAATACAAAGGGGCTGGAGAGATGGCTTAGTCATTAAGGCATTTGCCTGCAAAGCCAAAGAACCCATGTTTGCTTCCCCAGGACCCACATAAGCTATATGCTCAAGGTGACACACGAGTCTGGTGTTTATTTGCAGTTGCTCTATGCTCACGCTCTCTCTCTCTCTCTCCCTCTCTATGCTTTTAAATAAATAATTTTTTTTTTGAAAAATAATGCTCAGTTCTTTCAATCTATAATCAAAAAATGGGTGCTGGGGGATGGATCCACAGTGAAGTTGCTTGCCTGCAAAGCCTAAAAGCAGGGGCTTGATTCCCCAGTACTCACATACGATGTACAATGGGACACATGCATCTGGAGCAGCTGAAGGCCCTCATCATCCATTCTCTCTCTCATTCTCCCTCTCTCTCTCTCTCTCTCTCTCTCTCTCTCTCTCTCTCTCTTCTCTGTCTTGCTCTGCTTGCAAATAAATAAATAATTAAATAATAAAAAAATTTAGGGTTTTCTTATTGACTATGGGTCACAATGTTGTTTTCTGTTTCATATTTATCTTTAAGTTTATACCAATGGAACTAACAGCTTCTCTGAAGGTAGATCTTGCAATTACTTTAGCAATTTATCTAACACATGTTAATTAAGTGCTATCTGTGGATCAAGGAATGTTCTAGCTGTTAGATGAAAAAAAACTGTGACACGTGAGCTTTGCCTAAATATTACTATCATGTGGGGATGAAACAGATTAGCCAAATACTTTTCATATTACCATTTTGAGACAGAGGTCAGTAGGATAGATGTATTAAATATGTCCATGTAAAATTTATCTTTTAACTTATAACTGACAATTTATATTTTATTTTTCACCTGACCTGAAATACCTCAAAAGTTATTTTGAAAGTTATTATAAGAAAGATATGTGTTATAACTTTTTGTATATTTTTGTATATATGTTTTTATTTATATATTTTTATTTATTTATTTATTTTTTACCAGAGGGAAATAAAGCAAAATGATGAAAAGAGGAGTCCATGCTTTAGCTCTGGCAATAGAAGTTAACAGCTGGTCTGGGAATGGCTAAAAGCACTAGGAGTTATGTGTTACTAGAAGAAGTTAGATAGTTAGTATACATAGGACTTGATATTTATCAGGACAAGAACATGTCACAGATAGTCCTAACATACTATTTCTAACAGGATCACATATATAATCGTTATGTATCTAGCAAATAAGGATTATTAAGGTTTAAGGCTTAAACTTATCAATTTTGTCTCAGTGAACACATCAGACAGACAATTGGTAATATTGTTCTATGAGAATTATTAACATAATAACCAATGTTTGGCACAGAACTGAATGAAATCACTAGGAATAAAATATTAGGAATAATCTTTAAAAATTCATATAATTTGAAATAAAGTTCAAAGAATCTACAATGATGTACAAGTTTAAACCATTAAGAAAAGTGAAAAAATAAGAGAGTGTTCTGAAAATAAAGAACAAATGGTACACCAGAAATGGAGCTGAAACTGAAAAAAATGGCATTTTTATTTTTGTTTGTTTTTTATAGAAACATAAATGAAATTATTAATCTATCATTAATGCTGCCAACAGGTCATTTAAGAGAGATTCTCCCTAAAGCTGAGATTATAGGAATGACCCATTGTTTGGTTGACTTTATCATTATAAAAATCAACAATCAACTTATAAGAGTGGTTCTTTCAATGGGGGCAGGTGAAATTAATGAAAAAGGATATCAAATTAAAATTGCTATGAGTTACAGGCTACAGTTCCTAGGACAAAATAAAATTACTATTCATAATACATAAGTAAGTATATAAATAACATTTATTTTTGTATTATATATCTAAAGTGTAAAGGCAACATATCATTGGCAAATTATTAATATTAATTGACAAATGGCAATTTTAATGCCAGAAACACTCCAAAGGTTATTCAACTGATAATCAGTATGCTGTGACCTTGTAACATACTGAAATACTGTGGCACACAGCTTCTGAGATAATTTTCCAGGAAATCTTTCCATCAGTCTTACCTTTGCATAACTTTCTTCTCTTGCATGTGACATACACACACCTCTTCTCAGTAAGCTTATAGAACACTTGTGATTTCCCTGGTGCTCATGTTCTCTCATGTTCCAGAAGCTTGTCAGATGCCCTGCAGAGTGGTCCATGTAGCCATGAATGGAAGTGAAGCCATGTTCCATGAGCTGGGGGGAACTTGGAACACTCAGTCTCAGCACATAAGTTAGCTTATCTTGCTTTAACCATGTGTGTAAGTTTAACAGCAAATTGGCCCACTAGAATCTTCAGATTGAAGCCCACACCATAAGTACAGCCTCAGAACAATACAAGGCACAGACTTACATCTCAGCAAAGCCCAGTGAAGAGCTATAGAAACTGGAAGGTATAGATAGATTGATGGTTTAAGAAATTATATTTTTAGAGAAAATGTTTTACCTTAATAAAAATAAAAATCACTTTATACTTAACACATAAGCAAACTCCAAAAGTACACTCAAAACAAATACTGTTAAGGTCATGGAGAAAGATGAATTATTTACACACTCTTGACAAGATTGCAAATTGGCTTCACCTCCTTAGACAAGTTGGGCTTTCCTTAATAAAATTGAGGAGTATATATACTTATGTCATCTATGTTATCAATACCTTATCTAAAGGAACATTTACCTTGTGAGAAAAGAATCATCAATAAATATAAATACTATAAGATTAATATTGAAAAAATGAACAGTCTGATGCAGAAAGGTGAGGCAAGCAAAATCACACATGTCCACTAGGTGGCACAAGCTTCTGGTGTTCAATTTTAGTGGTTGAGCCCTGGTGTGCTAATTCTCTCTAATAATAATAATAACAATAATAAATAAATAAATAAATTTCTGCTAAATATTGTGGGGTTGAGGATAAAGCTCAGTTGATAAAATGATTGCTTTGCAAGTATGAAGACTTAAATCTGATACCCAGAAACACAAAAATATTGAGCATGTTAATGGTGTGTTATGCAGTGCTGAGGAGGTAGAGAAAGCCCATCCCTGAGACTTGCTGTCCAGCCAGTGTTGCCTAATTAATGACATCCAGACTAATGGGTGACCTTGCTTCAAACTGAGAGAAGGTGAACAATATTCCAGAGGAATAATATCCTATGTTAGCCTCTGACCTCTACGTGCCCAAACATACATGTACATTAATACACATATATGCATAAATTTGCAAATATGCACTAATCACAGTTGCGTTTTTTAAAGTTTTATTTATTTATTTATTTATTTATTTGAGAGATTTAGAGTGACAGAGAGAGGCAAACAGAGAGAATGGGCTTGCCAGGGCCTCCAAACAACACAAACGAACTCCAAAGGCATGTGCGACCTTGTGCATCTGGCTTATGTGGGTCCTAGGGAATCTAATCTGAGTCCTTTGGCTTTATAGGCAAATGCCTTAACTGCTAAGCCATCCCACAAGCCCTTTAAATAGCTATTTTTAATTTAATTTTAAATTTTGTATTTTCTTAATCATTTAAAAACTTATAATCAATTAGTCTCAGAGAAGCTAAGGAGTCAGATTAATTTTATATCTTTTTAATTGACATATAATAATAGCAAATGTTTATACAATGCAATGTGTTGTTTTAATCCACATAGTATATGTATAATAAAATTAATCTTGCTTTGGGGCTTGGAGAGAAAAGCATTTTCTTACATACCTTAGATGATTGAATAATATATTTACTATAAAATCTAGCAAGTTAGTTTCATATCCATTCCTTGGTCAGACAATTTTAAGCAAAATGTCTTTAAATAATTTTGTATGCAGAAATCACTTATTTCAGGTACATTAACTGAATAATTATAGAATTGACTTTCCAGAGCTCCTTTGTAAACAAAGCAAGTTATTGATGCATATTAAATATTCAAAATTATTTCTAAATGAGGTCAAAAATCTCCTGCTGGTCTTCCCACATTTCTTGTGTCATATGTGCACAAGCCTAAGAATGCTGGCAGACTTTAAAAGCTAAAAAAAGACAGGTCAGATTTCTTCCCTGTAGCCTGTAGAACCATGAGTTTTTTTCTCCCAGAAATGGGAATACAGAGATTTTTCTACCTGAAAGTGAGGTGTTGCTGCAACTAACGGCAAAAAAAATGTATAAATGGCTTTAAATTCAGCAATGGGAAGATGATGTGCAAAAATGCCAAACAGGATCTATTATATCAGCACTTACTAATTTGAAAGACTATCGGTGAAAATATGGATATTAAAGACTCTGTTGAGAGGGCTCAGAAGGAAGTCAGAGAACATTTCTATCATTTCAGAGACAATACCATGAAAAAGACCTGGTGGTAAAAATATAGATGGTAACTGTGATACTAGTGAGGATACAGAAAGTAGCCAGGGGAATGGTATTGAAAACTAGAGGATCAAGGGATCTTTGTGGAACCTCAGTAGCAGAAAGCTGAGCTGAACAAAATATTATAGTATATAAAAACAATGTATAAGATATAAAATTAGATGTGCAGCTGAGGAGATTTTTCCAGCTAAGTTTTAAAGCTGTACCTGGTTTCATTTTTTCTGTTTAGGTAAATTGCAAAAAGAAACAGATGAATTTAATAAATTACTAGTTAGCAAAAAAAAGAGTCAATATACAAAGACATGGTAAATTATCAGCTTATCCTGAGAAAAATGCTGTTAATAGGAGATGTACTGTGAAGAAGAGATGTTTTAAGATGAAAGACAAGAATGTGGCTCAAAGTCCCTGCATGTGCCAGGAAAGCATGGAATTTGCAGATGGTTCAAGGATAGAGAGGACAGTGAAGAGGGTGATTACGTGGCTATGAATGCCTCCAGCATCTCAAGAAAATGAAGTAGACAGAATGGATTATCTGGGAAAACAATTTAGAAGAGCCTCTTATCTAATGAAGAAATGTATGTGATGTTCACAGCAGACCACAAGAATCTTGATGAGGTTATATCAATAGGAACACTGCCTGTTTAACTAAGAGGTACAACCAGGAGCAAAGAAGGAAGGCTGTTAGAATCTCCAACAGATTCAAGAGTAGAAAAAAAGGTGACGGTACTACTCAGGTGAAAATATACATCAGTGTTTAATACAAAGGGATGGTGATTGGGGGGGGGGGAGGGGCAGCGATGCAGGTCCAGATGGCAAAGCTAAGAGAAAGGAGTATTGTCCCCAGGTTGTCAGATTTCCTGTAGCCTGCCTAGTTAAACCCTAGATTGTGACATGGTTAGTGATCATTTTTTATATGTTTTTGGCCTTTCTACTCTGTTTTTTAAACTAGAATCACTCTTACTTGTATCTCTCTCCTGCCCATTTTATTTTGGGTGCAAAATATTTCATCAGTGTACAGATAGAGGGAAAATCCATCCCAAAACAGGTCACGAAGGTATTTTTAACTATATATAGGTTAGATAGTTTAATTATAATGTGCTTTTGGAATGATGATATTTAAATGCTGAGGTTTTTTAAGTTTGTTTGGGAACTTTAATATATGAGCTTACTACAAACTGGTCTTAGGCCCATTAGGAAATTCTCTTTTGGCACCCCTGCCCTGCTCCCATTCCACTGAGGGCATTACTAAGTGAGGGTATCTGTAATCACTGTGGTGGTGTGAATGCTAACTCAGTTCCTCTGGCAAGGATAGTGTCTCAACACTACTGAATTGATGCTGTGTCAGTGTCTTTTGAATGTATTTTGTGTTTAAACAGAGGTTGAAGTGTGTTGATGTGCATAACATCAGTCTCCAGATATATCCACATCTTAATGTCTCTAGGTTTTTATTATTTTGTTGATGAAGTAAAATTAGGACATCATTGTGTGGAAATGATTTGGGCTTTCTGAGAGGCCCATGGTAGTCACAAGTTTCCTTAGATCAGGGAAATAGGAAGGTCATACAAAGGAGAAGGAATGTGATGCTAGTAGCAGAAATTTTAGCAATGAAGTTACAACCAAGGAAAGATGAGAGCCTCTCGAAGACAGAAAACACCAGAAACAGATTCTTCTGTGTAGCTTCCAAATGCAACCACCATGAAACCCTTGTATTTTATAGTACATTAGTGCTAATGACACAAATCTAATGCAATCTATTTTATCATACATGCATCCATAATTTTTAATGATTACAGTCACATACATGTATGATACACCACACACACACACACACACACACATACATACATATATATATATATATATATATATATATATATATATATATATAGAGAGAGAGAGAGAGAGAGAGAGAGAGAGAGAGAGAGAGAGAGAGAGAGAGAGACACACACACACACACATCCACACAATATGTTACTTTACAATCACATGGATAACTTTTTAATGATAGATAATGCATTTATCCAGGCTGCCAGTGACCAAAAAATGTTTCCACTTACAAAAGTAAATGGAGAAACATTCATTTATACCAAGAATGAAAATAAACCATTGACATTAAATCAGGGTCACATAAAATTTATTACTCCTTCAACTGCCATTTGAGGAAGCTTTTTGTTATAATTATGTCTTTCTTTATTGTCTCTAATAAAAGTAATGCCCTAGATTTAGTTTTCAGAACTCCAAATATGTTATATAGTGACTCAAATAAAAATACATAAATCAAAAATATTCATTAGAATTCAAATTAACTTAATTAACAGCACAACTGTATTCTAAGTATAATGCTTTAGTATTAATAGATAGGATATGTGAATTAAGTAATAATAAAATCATAAATATTTTGGCCTGCCCAATTTTAATAATTATTACAAAATATAAATGTTACAGATTATCACTATGTCCCATAGATAATAACCATATTGATAATTCTAACATTTTTTAAACATAATTTATTTATTTGAGAGAGAGAAAGAGTCAAAGAGGGGGGAGGGAGAGAATGGGCATGCCAGGGCCTCCAGCCACTGCAAAAGAACTCCAGACATGTGGACTCCCTTGTGCATCTGGCTTACGTAGGTCCTGGAGAATCAAAGCAGGATCCTTTGGCTTCACAGGCAATCACCTTATCCACTAAGCTATTTCTCCAGCCCTCTAACAATATTTTTAACACACACAGTAGAGTAATCTCATGGGTAATAGTTTCCTGGTCTTGCAGGTATCTGTTGTCATTGTCATTAATAGGACATTGCAATCACACTCACAGATAAATAATTGTCCAAGTCATTTCTACCAGATCCTGGAAAGAAAAGGGCATCTACCATCATTTCAGACAATTGTAGAGAAAGTATATACTATTAAGACTATGAAGCTCCTCTTGATCTTTTATTAAGTGCAATAATGATACTGTATGACCCAGCATTCATTTTTATCCTATTTCACTGTAGGGAAATGGGAGAAGTACTCAACAAAATACAGTCTGGAATTTTAGTACAGTCTTGCATAGTCAAAGATGACACAGAATGATATAGCCCACCAGGTTCAAAACTATCTAGACACAATTAATTGGGTGTGCCCTTAGTTAAACTCTGATTTTGTAGTTATATCCATATTAACACTTATAACAAATTAAAGAGAATAAGAAGCCAAATATCCTGATTTCAATGATGGATGAATTTATAGTTGTGAACATGTAATTGAATTCCATGTTATCATTAATTTACTATATAGCTATGTCTTTATCTTACTATTTTCACCAGAAAATAAATCATCAAATTATTTTGTCCTATCACTCTTTCCTGCTACTTACAGTTTTTGGTCACTGTTTATATACATTGAGCTCAATAAAAGTTTTTTTTTTTTTTCCTATCTTTAGAGCACAGGACTAAAATGTCAACAGATTGATAGCAAACTTCTTCTTTTCTACTTCAAATGCACCCTTTGCAATATAATTTTATATCTACCCTTGAGAAAAAACCTATGTAAAGCATTTTGCCAGTTCTGCAGGCTAGAGGACAATTTGGAATGATCAATTCTATGAATTAACTTCAGTATAGGAAGGTCTGGTTCAGCAGAGCCCCAGCATGTTTATAGTTTCTAGTTCATGGAAAGAAAGCTTGGTCAGAAAATGATTCAGAAACTTAGACATTTTTAAATAGAACCACTTATCTCCCAGATACTCTGGGCAAGTTCTCTATAAAATCAAAGAGATGAGAATATAATTAAGGAATTCCAACATTATCCTGTCCCTTTTCTGTATTATATGAATGCCTTAAATCAAATGTATGCATGTATTGGCACATAAACCCATATATTTTTACCTGTTAAATGTACTCTAAGCTTAGACCATGTTACCCTAATGTGAGTAACAGTAATGATAGATAATAAGTTGTATAACTAGTAGATACTGAGCATGAAAAATCTAACACTAGCCTAAATACTTTTCACGCATTTATAAATTTAATCTTTACAACATCCCAATGAGGTATGTTCTATGACTATCTCATTTTACACATTAAATCAAAAGACATTAATGTCATTGATTTTCCAAACTCAAACACAAAGTAAATAGTGCTATGTATATCTAAGCTCAATCATTTGATGTACGAAGCTCTGTAATCCTCATAATTATAAATATGATAGCACATGATTAATTTTGTAATAAAAAACTATAAAATTCTTGATGATTATTTCAACCTAGGTCATCTGACAAGTCTTGTCCACTCAAAAGCATTACCAAGTTGTTATATATTTTCACTTTTAGAACTCTTGAATATAGAAATATAGTTTAGTTATATACCAGAAATGGATAAGTGACAGAGGTGACAAGATTTCTAGATAGGTGTACTTTCCCCTTCTTGACCTAATGTGAGTATGTAATGATGACTAGGATCCATCCCTCCACTGTTCCCCAGAATGTAACCTGGAGTTTAAGACCATGCCTGCCACAGTAATCATTTCCAATTCATCTGGTCCTAATCGGCAGTTCCTACAATAAAATGATGATAGGAAATGTAATGTAGTGCCACCCTCTTTGCAACTGAAGTCTTTCTTAGGGAATTTTCCTAGGGACTCACAGATGTTATGAATAACTATCTTTTGCTGACATTATTTACTATTGTCTTGCTTTGATCTACAAAGCTAAATTAGGATGCATAGGTAAAATGCATTGTAGGTACTAACCACAATTCTATACATGATGCATATCTTATCATAGTTTTTACCATATAGACTAGCCAAGAAAGTGTTTGGTTTTCTAGATAAGGAAAATTCAAAAGTATAGGTAATTTATCCAAGATAGACCTGTTAGACAAGAGCCATTGCTGGATTTGGTTCTGGTTCTTCTGGATCAAAGACTGCCTTGTGTCTATTTAACAACCCAGGTTCACAAAACACAAACACACCACAGGCAATGCTGAAAACAATAGACACGTATCAGAAACAAGCACACACTTTATTTGTGTTTCTTATCACTTTTGGTATGCATCATTTATTCTTTGTTGAATTGCATGTGCAAAGAGGAGATTACTTGGATAAACACAACTCTAGATGATTAGACCATACTTTTAAAATAAGATTTTTTTTTCTTTTTTATTTTATGAATGACTATAGCAAAAGTAATGACATGTTTTCCAGAATCACTTAGAAAACTTTCTTGATTGAACTTGTTTTATTTAGTACAGGTTTAATTTTTAAACCAGCAGCCTTCCTATTTCCCAAATGTCTATTTGAGCAACACTAGAAGCACCAGTCAGTTGAATTATTTTTGAACCAGCTGTACAAATTTATTGTGTAAACTTCCTTTCCACTATCAGTATAAAAAGTGATTAAAATGTAAATTTTTCATGAGATTTCTGATAGCCATAATAAATATAAATTGTGGAGATTTTTAAAAATATCATCTACTCTTGTAAATACTTGAAAGATTTTCATTATCAAAAGGTTACAAGTCTCACAAAGTAAATAGAGTAAAGGGATATGGAAAATAGAATTCCTTCCATTATTATTATAGCTCCATCCTTTCCTACTTTATACATTTTATTTATGGATTTATAATAACTGCATTATCAATGAATTTCAATGCATAAATTGAAAGCAAAAGTTTAGATTCCAACTGTGTGATCAGTTATTTTTATCTTTCAAATATTTAGACCAAACATTAGGCCAAATGATTTGATTTTTAGGAATTTGTGTATGTTTAGACAATCATGCTGTTTTTTATTATTCTGATTAATTATTTCC
Organism: Jaculus jaculus; assembly: GCF_020740685.1. Lineage (NCBI taxonomy): Eukaryota > Metazoa > Chordata > Mammalia > Rodentia > Dipodidae > Jaculus > Jaculus jaculus. Next base: position 99,675,723 of record NC_059105.1, on the reverse strand, counting down.
TCTTGAAGTATTTAGTCCATGCTGTAGTACATGTGACCTGTGTGTTCAATTCAATTATATATGTAAGTAACAAATGGATAACTATAAAAAGAGTCATGCCTATAAATTTGTATATAGCATATTACTTTAAAAACATAGTTGTATATACTACAAATATGTATTTAAAGATAAATTTATTAATGATCTATGAATATATTTATCATGAAAGTTATATAGTTTCAAAATTAATTTACATTTCAATTTTACATTCGAGTTTTTCTCTGTGAGAATCAGATAAATTTGAATTCAACTGCAAACAACAACAAAAAACAGGAAGTGAGATGGCAGGCAAAGTTTTAGGTGGTTAACATCAATCACTGGAGATTTTACTCTTCTGTTTACAAATATAAAGATCATCTTTAACCAATAACTGAAAGGCCTCTAATATTAAACTCTGGGATTATGATAGTGTTAAATAGTTATGAAGAATGTGAAATTCTACTGGGGAAGATGATGTACACCTGTAATCTCAGTGCTCAGAGGCAGAGGGAGGCTCATTGCAAGTTCAAGGCAAGCTTAGTCTACATAGTGAAACCTTGTCTTTAAAAGAAAAAGAAACAAAAGATAAAAAGAATTGTAGAAAAGTCTTAGGTATCATATAAATATAAGTAAAATAAAATTAAACATTTCTGTTAGTACAATCTGGACCACACTTGTCATGAACCTCTGTCATTGAAAAAGAAGTAGTGTGCTCTTCACTTCCTCAGATTCTGTGTTAATCACTCTTTACTATGAATTTTTCAATGAGGTAGAGTATTAGAACCTTGTGAGACATATAGAGGGGCAAAAACTACACAGGAATAATATGAATTTAACTTAAGCCTTTCAAGGGAAATCCAAAATCCATCCTTTTGTGATATTCAGACATATCTAAGAATGGAATATGAGACTTGAAGAACTAGGATCTAAAATGTAAAAAAAAAAAAAAAATAGAATGGTGAACTTAATGGATCAAGGAAGTAGTATATAATTGCTGCAAGGATTGTGTTTCTGCTGACTTCACATAGGAGATGGCCTAGCCTTGTTAACCTGGTGCATTTGTCCTCACTTTAGATGGTGGCTGAAACTCTTAGGCAGCTAAAATGACCCTTCATTTGAAGAGGAAATGTTGTGCTCTAGTGAATATTCAGTACAGAAGCAGAGGCAGCTTGAAATATTGTCTAGTTTTCTCCTAGTTTAGTCCCTGAATTTATGGTGCTACCCTGCAGTGACTATGCACTGAACTCTTCCAGTGACCAAATGGAAACAGAATTCCTCCTTTACTCAACTTATGAGAAAACAGCCATATATATATATATATGTATGTATGTATATGTATGTAACTTAGCAATCAACCAACACAGAGAGAGAGAAAGAGAGTGCACAAGCCATTTCACTAGATACCTCAGATCCACTATAGAACAAGATCTAATTTCAGATCTAGATGACCCATCTTTTAGAAAGTACAAGTAAATGCAGAGCTCACTTAACCTCTGTATCATGTAATAGTGAATCTGGAGGCATCACAGCACACTGAATTATCTAGTCTGACATCTTCACAGCACTTGAGACTCTTGATTATTGTGTTCCATGCTACGTGGCTGCTTTGGGTTATTTCAAGTTTTTCCTTTGCTTTCAGAGTTCCTGGACAAACTTTACCACTTACAAACTTTCTATTTCCTCATCAAACCAGCTCTTCAACCTAGAGGTATTTTGTTCTAGAACCCCTTATACCTTTGCCATTGAACCTCTTAAATGTGAACACAGTGAACTTGTAGATAATAACTCAACAAAAATTATGAATATCAATTTTACCTACTAAATATGTACTTACTATCCCTGATTTACTATATATTACATCAGAAATCTGGCCAATCAGAACATAGTCTGAATTCTTTTTAAAAAACATTTTATTTTTATTTATTTATTTGAGAGAAAGAGATAGCATGGGCATGCCAGGGCCTCTAGCCACTAGAAATGAACTCCAGATGCATGCACTGTCATGTGCATCTTGCATACATGAGTACTGGTAAATTGAACCTGGGACCTTAGGCTTCACAGGAAAGTGTCTTAATGGCTACACCATCTCTCCAGTTCAGATTGTTTGAATTCTATGCCTCTCCTTTCTGACTCTTGGTCCATTGATTTTTCTACAGAGCAACTAAAAGTAACCTGTCTAAAATATACAATTAACACTCCTCCATCCTAACACCATTCAGTGATCATCACATTCTCAGGATAAAATGTTACAATTACTTAATTCTCTACCTATAATCTGAGAACTTCCTCCTCTCTTAGTTCACCTTACCTTTTAATCTAAAGTTCAAGTTATATAATGCACTAGGACATTTATATGCTTTTATTCATCACAGATACTGCACAAACTACTCCCTGTACCTTTGCTTATACCTCTTTTCTTCTGTTCTCTCTGCCACAAAACTAATTCCTTCTCATCATTTCAGTATGAGCTTGCCATTGTTTCTTGGCTTGGCAGGACCCTACTATGGAAATAGCTCCAGGGCCTGACCATCATTTCCACTTTCAGTATGCTGTGTAGAGACAGCAAGCTGGTTTTGACACTGCTGCAGTACTTACTGCAATACTCAGGTCCAGTGAAAATATTGCAGGGCCTACTGCCAAAAGTAAGTAGGAAATCCCTGGTTCAAAATGTTATTAAGGGTTTCTAGAGAGTGAAAACAGCCCAAATCAAAAACTGCCCCCCCCAAAGTACTGGGCACATTGAAATGGTATACCCCAATACCTTTATTACATTTCTGTTGCTTACTATGAGAGTAACCATTTACTCCATGTTGGACATGACCATATTCATATTGAATTAGAGCTGATATGACCTGCAGGAGGCCTTCATGAGATTCAGTATATTTAAGTGTCATGAGCGATTACAGAGTCCCAAAATTCATGAAACAAGAGGCTCATGACCTCTATTGGATCTGCAAGAGGTCTTCTACTTCCTAAGGTTCCCATGGCTACTTTATAAGAGGTAGATCACTGATGTGGGCTTCCTGGTGGTATACCTGCCTATAAGATGGTTGTGCTCCTATAAGTGACCCCTGTAAAATCACTGGCTCTCTATGCTAGCCTTGGATGGAATCGTCTCTGGCCTGTCAGTGTTCTCTCTATCTGAGGTGTACAGTTTCTTCTTCATTACTTCCCTGGAAACTCATACAGTTTCCACTAAGACAGTTCCTGGAAAGCAGAAGAAATACTCCATCATACCTTGCATCATTCTTCAGATAGACTTTTCCTTGTCTACATTAGGTGCTTCAAAATGTATAGATGGCCCCCAATATATTCAGTTTTTTATTGTTTGTAGTTTGCATTCTGCAGCCACCTGGCTGGAGGCAGTGTCACTGGGTGGATCCTAAGGTGTGGTGGGTTTCAGATTTCAATCTAAAGATATGCAAAGTGTGCCTAGCTGGAGTTCCTGAAGTGTGCTGTGGCTTTTGGCTTTAGGCTTGTATTTCTCTCTCTCTGCTTGGTCCTGGGAAGGCAGGCCAGGTTCTTCTGCCATTATGGAACTTCCCCCAGGATCTGTAAGCTTCAATAAATATCCCTTCCTCCAAAACTGTGTCTGGTATGAAAATTCATCTCAGTGAACCTCAAGCTATCTGCTACAGCTAGGTAATCACTGATTCAGGATATTGAAATTGATCAATTTGAGGTCATGTCTTTTTGGAGTCCACATGATTAGGAGTTTTTTATTATTGTATTCTGAAGAACCTGCTAGCATTAATACTGGCTTATTTGAGGAAGACAGGGAGAGAGAAAGAAAGAAAGAAGAAGAAAAAGAAGGAAGAAGGAAGGAAGGAATAAAAGGTACAACACAGTTTTCCTTTTTAGGAAATAGAAAGTGTTCTTTGGGAATCACAATGAACATAAAGAAAATCCTCACACATTTTGAATAGGAAATAAGATATTAACTGAAAATGGATGAGAAAGGGAAGGGCTCACCTTGGCAAGCCCTGTTTCTACTATGATCCTGCCCAAACCTGCCTAGCTCAGTAAGCTTATCAGGGTCTAGCTTAATTCCCTGTCACTTTACCTACTGTCACCCACGTAAAATACCTGTTTTCATAACTTTAGTATAAATCATGTGTTATTATTAATATATTTGCACTATCCATTTCCAAAATCACATTGTATGCTACTTGAAAATGCCATTATAAATAAGAGGTAGACCCAAATAATACAAATAGTAAACATTAAATAAAAATCCAATGTTGTAGCATACAGAGTGAGTTCCAGGTCAGCCTGGGCTAGAGTTAGACCCTACCTCAAAGAGGTGCAACACACTTTTCCTTTTTAGGAAACAGAAAGTGTTCTTTGGGAATCATATGAAGATAAAATCCTCACATTTTGAACAGGAAATGAGATATTAACTGAAAATGGATGAGAAAGCATCTTATTACATCTTTTCAGGGCCTTGTATTCCTGCAGATAACAGTACTCCACTTTGGCCTTTCCTTTTCTTGCTGAAGATTGTCTTATGGGTTTTGTTCTGTGCACTCATGACCCTTTCCCTTTTGATAGCTTCTTTATAAATCCCCTATGTCACTCTTCAACAGCCTGAATAGCTAAAATGACATTCTTCCATTCAGAAACACTTTAAAAGGTAATGTTTGATTATGAAATGACAGCACTGCCACATTGTGAGGTGATGGTCCTCATGCAAATCAGCACTTTCAGTTCTTACCAGGAAAACACTCTTTCCAATGTGTATAGTTTATTTCCCCTCATATTTATCTCTATTGCATATGATTCTCTACAAGTGCTTTATTTACCACTTAACCTCCTTTAGATTTATTTTATAGCCTTCATATTAAAAGGTGCATGATAATAAAAATAAATCTGGCACATTTTCAATGACTGCTAGTGAGGTAAACTTACTGTAATTCTATGGAATTATGAAAAACACAAGCTTTCTTCTTTTCTCTTGGTAAATTTCTATCGGTCTAATACAAAGTCTGTATGATATTCAAAGTCATTGCAACTATCTATGAACACACCTCTTCACTGCAAATATAGAAACCAGTTTTATTTTCCCTACTTAGAAAACTCAGGAAACTAAGGTGTGGTGGTGACAGTCCCTTATGATTCCCTTGGCAATTGGTGGACCTGAAATTTGAACTTCGCCACTTTCACTTCATAAAGAGCTCATTATTAAAAGAATATCAGATGGCTTAAACAATACCCAAATTGCAACTACACTCAGAACTAACTTGCCTTATGCAATTTATAGCTGTAGTATAATGGCTATTGAAATTGCTGGGGTCCTAAACAGCATTGATATGCAGAGGATGAGGGCCTCCATTTCCTGAAAGCACTGTAAAAGAAGACCAATTCAATGGTAGTGGCACGTTCTGGGGAAAAGTAGCTATGACCTGTATTATTTTGTTCTGAGTATTTTTTTAACATTATTTTTATTTGAGAGAGAGAGAGAGAGAGGCAGAGAGAGAAAGAAAGAAAGTGAATGGGCATTCCAGGGCCTCCAGCCACTGCAAACATACTCCAGATGCTTGTGCCCCCTTGTGCAGCTGATTTATGCAGTCCTGGGGAATTGACCAAGGTCCTTTGGCTTTGCAGGCAAACACCTTAGCTGCTAAGCCATCTCTCCAGCCCTGTACTGAGTTTTGCATGTAAAATATCATTTGGGGGATGAAAATCCTGTTTGTTTATGTGTTGAAATAACAAAAATGACAGCATCTTTAGATCTCCTAGACAATTCGACTTTCCATCTTGTAAAAAAAAATATCACAGTATCTCAAATATAATATTCTTTTTATGAATCCAATTCAAAATGCCCTTTGAGATACATACATACACACACACACACACACACACACACACAGAGATATATATATATAGAGAGAGAGAGAGAGAGGGAGAGAGGGGGGGAGGGGAGGGGAGGGGAGGGGAGGGGAGAAGAGAGGAGAGGAGAGGAGAGAGATATTTCAAAACCCAAGTCAAGGTCTATTTGTATAAGTATTACATGTTTATCTCTTTCACCTTAGTTTCCCTCTCTCCTCTCCTAATTTAGTGCTTATTTTAATATTAAAAATGTAAATATTCAGAGTAACAATAAAAATAATGAAACCAAATTGTCACAATGAAATCTATGTCAACTACTTTTAATTATTGAATAAAATAATTCTTATGCCCTCTGCAGTACTCTTCCTTACTTTAAACCTTTCTCATAATATGCTTTAATTAAGAATTTCATCTTGATGCTATTGGTTTGAACTCAACATTCTGGGTACTTAAATTATTAATGGGACACTAAATACTCAAAACAACTCCTAACACAAGATGTTTCACCAAAATTTCCATACCTATGTTATACCATTCTATTTTGAAAGTTCAGAAAACAATTAAGATATACAGCATCAATATCCTCTCAATTTCTTAGCAGATGAACTGTAAGAACCAATCATTAAGAAGCATGAGAAATTTGATTATAATGGGAGATTAAGGAAGTAAAAGTGTATAGCATGGCTTAGTGAATTAATAAGGGTGATGGCTATCATATTTTGATGACATCAAATTTAGAAATGAATGGCTCATTCTGTGGCAACAGACAATGAGATTTAAAGGAAATATAAATGTCACTGATAAAAGGGTTTTTTTGCTTGTTTGTTTGTTTTGTTTTGTCTTGTTTTTTTAAGGTAAGATCTCACCCTAGCCCAGGCTGACCTGGAATTCACAACGCAGTTTCAGGATAACCTTGAACTCTGCCCTCAAGTGCACTACCACACCCAACAACAATAAGACAATTTATTGTAACCTTTTGCATGTTAGAGAGCACTACTTAAAATATAAAAAATTAACATCATTTTGGTTTTGGTCATTTTCCTTATTTCAAGGACATCTTTCTTCTGTTTTTAAAAAATAAATAAATAATCATACATTTTTTTTGTCTTTTTGGAACTACATTTGCTTAATTACTACCCATATCACTTTCCCTGTTATTTTATGTATTCAGAGATTTTTGTTGTTGTTTTGAGGAAGGGTCTCACTCTAGCTCAGGCTGACCTGGAATTCACTATATAGTCTCAGGGTGGCCTCAAACTCATGGCAATCCTCCTACCTCTGCCTCCTGAGGGCAGAGATTATAGGTATGCACCACCATGCCCAGCTCATATTAAGAGATTTTTAACATTTAATTATTCCATCCTGTTAAGACTAAGAATTTATGAATGATAAAAATATCAGCCATTTATTTTCTGCTTTTTAAGTGAGCCAAAACTAAGTATAGTAATAAGTATAAAATTTGTCACCCTAAGCACTTTAATTTAAAACATAAGTGTGCTACCCAATAAGTCAGCAAATCAGTATAGCATTCCTATCTCACATGTGCAGAGTTGTCATTAGTTTCAATCCCATTTACTCTCTCTCTCTCTTAATGGTCTGGGGGGAGAAAAGCAGGAGTGAATATGGCATTTGTTACTTTCATCTTACATTTAAAGGTGTGGAAGCAATAAGATTTATTTCAGCAAGTACTGGACTACATAAAGAAGCATTGGGAACTAAGGATAAAGAGAAAAATAATAACTTTGGTTGTTTTGTATAAAGGATGGTAGAACACTCAGTGATGTGAGACTCTTATCATGATCTCATAGACCTCCTTGTTAATGCTGTGTGAAGCTATTTTAGCCACCTTAGTAACAAAGGTGACTAACATCAAAGACCAAGATTAAAAAAACCATGAATGGTCCTCTGTGTGAAAATTTTGATACCATCTCCCTAATACTAGATATAGAAGCATTTAGATCCTGAATATTGGATGTAGACCCACAAAACATCAGCTTAAGAATGGCAGTGTTCACTGTGACACAAATTAATGTGTGATGATGATGATGATTAACTGTTTTTAGCTGATATTTCTTCCACCCTTCTGAGGTTCTCAAGACCACGTTCTGTGTTGAGCTGAGTGGGGGTAGTAGCACAGCATTAGGTGGAGAAGCTGTAATACATCCCTTTAAGAAGCACGAGCCACTACTCTGGAGGAAAGCTGAAAAGTAGATAGCTATAGGAAAATATCCTCAATTTGTATCTTAACTTCCAAACATATCTAGACTGGCCTGTTGTTGAGGGAGCATTTTAAGTCTATTCAAGAAGCACCTTCCTGGGAATATGCTAAGTACTGGAAAAATGACAGCAAGACAATCAAGGTGTTGAGTCGACAGGTTTCTGTCTAGTAGAATGTTTACAGCGACACAGTGAAGAACGATGGGCACAGTACTAGTACAGCCTGCTTTTCAATGTTGGCAGAAAACATCTGGCCTGGAATAGCTTGTGGGAGGTGTGATTGTTTGATTCACATGTCCCACATAATCTTAGGTGTTCTCAATGCTAGATTCCCAGCTGATGGAGATTTGGTAATTATTGCCTACTGTAGGCAGTGTATTGTAGGGGTGGGCTTATGGATGTTATAGCCAGTTTTCCTTTGTGAGTGTTTGGCACATTGTTCTGTTGCTGTTTTCCACCTAATGTTGGCCAGGAGATGATGTCCAACCTCTGATCATGCTGTCATTTCATTTTCCAGCCATTATGGAGCTTCCCCTTGAGCTTGTAAACCAAAATAAGCTTCTTTTTCCCACAAGCTGCTCTTGGTCGGGTGATTTCTACCAGCAACGTGAACCAGACTGCAACAGTAAAGTGGTACCAGGAGTGGGATTGCTGCTAGATACCTGACTATGTGGCTTTGGCCTTTTGGAGCTGATTTTCAAGAGGAATGTGGAAGGATTTGAAACCTTGGCCTAAGAGATGCCTTGCAGTGCTGTAAGTAAAGCTTGATGGACTATTCTGGTCATAGCTGAAAGACCTGAATGCAGTAAGAACTATGGACTGTGAGGTTTGGCTTATGAGGATGAGAAAGAGCTTTGTTTGGACTGGGCTAGCAGTTTGTGTGAGGCTTGTTGTTGTGTCCTTGTCCTGTGAAGTTGTGCAGGGTTGCTTAGTGTAGGAATGAACTGATATGAGCAGAGGGCTATGGCATAGAAAGAAATCTTTAGGCCAAAACTGCTGTCTGTTCAGCTGCAATTGAGAGATTACAACCTTTGAGATTGGACTAGCTGACTTGCACCGGGGCCACAGGAAGAATGTAGAATCTTTTGAAGGGGTATGAGTACCCAAGGAATGTCCTGTTCTTCAAAGTCTGCTTTATTTCCCCCTGGATTAACAAATTGGCACCCAACCTGGTATTGTGGAGTATAAGAAATGCGGGAAAGAGTGAGTCATTGAATTTGCAACATGGCCTTGTGTTTTGGAAATGGCCATGGGCATTGTGAAGAAGGTTTGCTGATTGCCTGCATGGAGACCCCATGGGGCTATGAGAATGAACCCTGGTTTGCAGTGGAGACCCAGTGGTGATGCTGGGACCATGAAATGGCTGCCAAGGAGAGCTGTCAGCCCTATGAAGTTTTCTAGGACTGTGGGTAGCCTTGCTGGAGGGCAGAACTGGAATGCCAGAGACTTGTTGCTGGTTAGGATTTTTGAATTTGGAGAGTTGTTACTGACTAGAGTTGTTGGACTTGAAGCTACAGAGTTTGATGTTTGCCCTGCACCACTCCTATGGAAACTGCTTCATGAGTCTTGACATGTCTCAATATACTGCAGATTTAACTAGGAAGTAGAGTTACTTTGATACAGGTGTTCCAAATATGCCTCAAGAAACACTGAGTTGGAGAATGCTAAAAATAGAGCTCAAAACTTACCTTTGAGTAGCATAGAAATAGCTCTTTCTTCTCTTGTTCTGTTTTTTTTTTTTTGTTTTTTTTTTTTGTCAAAATCTTGTTCAATACCAAGTAACCATGAAGCAATTTCTCTGTTTATCATTAGCAGAAAGAGAGACAGAAAAGCACTTCACAGCTTGTTGTACACTAGATCCACATGGAGAGATTTTTAAAATCATCAATAGAGTTGGGTATGGAGGTGCATGCCTTTAATACTAGCACTCAGGAGGCAGAGGTAGGAGGATCACATGAGTTTGAGGCCACCCTGAGACAACATAGTGAATTCCAGGTCAGCCTGAGCTAGAGCAAGACCTACCTTGAAAAAAAAAAAAAAAAATCTAATATTCAGGCACTAAGCCTAGAGGTCTACTTGGCTGAACTGAGTCAGCAGCACATTTTAAATGCCTTAGGTGAATATGTATGCACATGTGTATATGTGTATGTATGTGTGTATGTATATTTGATATATGTGGTGGCTATCCACAGCCAAAGGGCAGAACAACTCTCTAACATCTACTGCCCAGTTCTCTTGCTAGATGCTTTTATATCTATATGTTCTGTGTATATATGCTTTATACCCATGTAATTTATGAATTTGAATTATAATTTAATGACCTGGTCTCTCCACAGGGACAACAGGATTATCAGGATTTCAATTTTGGACTGCTCAATTGAATTTCTGTATTTATGTTTAGTTTTAATTTTATGTTGTACTATTAGCAAATATGTTCCTCATGTTTGTCTTTAACCTGTTCTCTGAGACACCCTAGATCACCCCTGAGAACTGAGCTATGCTTTTGCACAGTTTGCCAGGGAAAGCTCTGTCTTAGAGATGTTATGTAACACTCTGGTGCATAGTGCTTGGCATAGAATGTGTACTCAACAATGCCAGGTTTCAAAATGCCCTTTCAAGAAGTGTTTTGCAAGCATGTGAATGTTTGTTGTATTTTGAATCATGCCATCTTCTAAAACTATGACAAACAGAAAATGAAAGTGCTGACATGAGACAGGGGAAACATGAAGCAAAAATACCATTATTAGGTAGGCCAAATAAGCCTTTGTCTCCAGGATTTGCTCTTATGACCTCTACTAACTTACTTACACTAAGAAAATATGTAAGAAAATAACTAGTCAAATAATTTCCCTAATACTAAGGATCTATAACATTAAATTTAATATCCAAATTTGAGGGTTAGTGAGAGAAGTACTAAGGATAACATTATATATTGATTTATAGTCAGGAATAAATCAACATCTATGTAAACTCCTCCTATCCAGTATGTTTCATAAAGGTACAGCTTGCTGAGGAAAAACTGATCAAGGAACACAGTGTACTCATTACATTTTTATTGACATTTGACAACTTCCTATAACTTGGCAACATATCATATCCTTAACTCTATTTATGGTGTGAGGAGTTGGCCCCATGGGTAAAGTGCTGGCCTTGCAAACATAAGGACCTGAGTTTGCATCCCCAGCACTCATGTAAAATGCTGAGTGTACTCATGTGCATCCATAATCCCATCATGGAGAAACAAAGGCAGGAAGATTCCTAGGGTTTGCTAGCTAGTCTAGATGAATTGGTAAATTCTAGGTTCAGTGAGATCCTCTGTCAAAAAATATATGTTGAATGGCAGGAGAGATGGCTTAGCAGTTAAGGTGTTTGCCTGCAAAGCCAAAGGATCCCTGTTTGATTCTCCAGTAACCACGTGAGCCAGATGCACAAGGGTGCACATGCGTCTGGAGTTCTTTTGCAGTGGCTACAAGCCCTGGTGTGCCCATTCTCTCTCTGTCTGTCTCTCTTCTCTCTCTCTCTCTCTCTCTCTCTCTCTCTCTCTCTCAAATAAATAAATTAATTAAATATATTTTAAAAAAGAAATATGTTGATAGCAATGAGGAAAACAACCATGAGTGCACAGAACGAAACCCATAAGGCAATCTTCATCAAGAAAAGGATAGGCCAAAGTGGAGTACTGTTATCTGCAGGAATACAAGGCCCTGAAAAGATGTAATAAGATGCTTTCTCATCCATTTTCAGTTAATATCTCATTTCCTGTTCAAAATGTGAGGATTTTATCTTCATATTCATTTGATTCCCAAAGAACACTTTCTGTTTCCTAAAAAGGAAAAGTGTGTTGCACCTCTTTGAGGTAGGGTCTAACTCTAGCCCAGGCTGACCTGGAACTCACTCTGTATGCTACAACATTGGATTTTTATTTAATGTTTACTATTTGTATTATTTGGGTCTACCTCTTATTTATAATGGCATTTTCAAGTAGCATACAATGTGATTTTGGAAATGGATAGTGCAAATATATTAATAATAACACATGATTTATATTAAAGTTATGAAAACAGGTATTTTACGTGGGTGACAGTAGGTAAAGTGACAGGGAATTAAGCTAGACCCTGATAAGCTCACTGAGCTAGGCAGGTTTGGGCAGGATCATAGTAGAAACAGGGCTTGCCAAGGTGAGCCCTTCCCTTATCAGGAGAAGGAAATTCAGGAAACAGGCAGCAATAGGGCAGTAAGAATGGGGAGTGGGGATTCTTGAAAAGTAGAGAGCAAGACACTCAGCTATGATTGTGCTTCCACGAGAATGAGTTCTCGTGAAGTAGATCTCATGTTCTTTGAAGAATGAGATCTTTTTCATTTTTTGAGGTAGAGGCTACTATGTTCTATGTTATACCATTCTATGAATTTGTACACCAAAAGCTGTGTAGATGAAACAAGTTATTCTTTCCAAGGACAGCTGTTCACAAAGGCCAGACTGTTACCTGAGGAACGTTTATGTAGTTCATATAGCATGTTAGGTGAGACATTACTAATTCCTACATGAATAGGGAGCCATGGAAGGCTTTAGAGCAAAGGCTTTAGTTGTCCCATAATTTTCAAAGCAGATATTTCCAGGAAATTGTTTTCAAAACATTATCAAGGAAAAAAAAAAAACATTAAGAGGAAAAGGCCTAGTTTGCTTAAGTTCAGTTAAGGGTTTCATCCACATGTAAGACAAGCTAAGGACTGTAAGATACAAGTCTCAGGTTTAAAATAAACAACTTGAACCTTTTTGTACTTTTAGCTGACTCAATTATTTTTTTCTATGCCAAAGTTGAGTTAATTGCTCCCATTTTTCTTATTTCTGCTTTAATCAAAGGATTTCACTGATTAAGCTCGTTAAACAAATGTCATGTCTCACCAACAAACTTGTCATTTTGTGTAATACTTATAGCACAAAAGGGAAGGCTACTCTGTTTATATATAGTTGGATAAACATAACATTATTTTCAACATCTGTACTAAATACTCCTCAATGTTTCTTATAGGTGTCCCAACAAGGACAATCATCAATTTCAGTAAGTCATCTTTGTGTCAAGTTCTAAAATATTTAAGCAATAAAGAAGCAGTTAGTATTTCCCATATACAGACAGAGTCCTCTATTCTAAAATGCACCCTGTGATTAGGGCCCTCTTGCATAAGCATCTGCATGTTGCTACAGAGAAAACCAGGATAGAGGAATTTCTGTTCATTTTCTGATGAAAGATAATTACCTGGACTTTTTTTCTCTAGGGTGTTAAATTAAAAAGCAATGGTTAATGCATGGCTCATGTTAGTCAGTGTTTAGGTATTAATAAAAATGACCATGGGTAATTTTCTTTCCTATGAAATGAAAAGCTTTCACAAGAACACCATTTGACTTTGCCATCGTTTGCTTTACTCCCAGTACACAGAGCAAAACCATCATGGATGTATGCCAAGACACTTGGGATTGTCAGCTCATTTCATGAGTTTTAGAGGGATATTATTTTTAATTTTGAAGGTCTTTCATTCAACTCCCACATAGCAATCCCAGTCTTGAGCTTTTTGAAATGAACCTTGCAGATAGAAAAATCAACGAGAGTCCCTTCATCCTAAAACAAGCATTCCAAGTTTCATACCTGCTGTGGATTGGACTGCTGAAGAGACCCTTCACAGGAACCCCGGAGTGGGTGATGGTAAGGATGTTGTCATAACTGTTTTGCACATTTGAATATGAGCTGACTGCCCATTTCAGATATCATATCAATTTTCTATGTGTTTTTTTTTTCTCTAACCAGACTGACATTCTGTTTCGTTAATAAATAATTCTTTATGAAAGTTTCAGAAGTCAGTACTGTTCTACCACTTTTAACATTGTCTCCTCAAAAATTTCCTGAATCCACAACATAACTGTCAGGAACTGTGAGGAGAGACTTTCTATATGGTTCAATGACAGAAACTTGAAGCTCAATTAAAAATAAACTAACTAAGCTGTACATTTTAATGAGAAATAATGAAAAACAGAGAATTCAAAGGATTGCTGGGTAGCATAATATTCTTGATGGCTTATTTCTATGACTGTTTAGATAAGGGTATTTCTAAAAGTGCCTGCTGTGTCATGATACACTGTGGTTTTATTCCATTGTGTTTTCATTCATTTCATGGAACAACCTTTCTTTTACTCCAAATATATCAGCTGAAATGCTTTGTTAACCAAAACTTTTTATGTAAGGACTGTCTAAAAGTTAATTTAAAACACAATATATTTTTTAAACATGCCTCCTCAGTCATCAAAGAAGTCATATACTTTTGTTATCTAGTTCACTTTATTCAACATACCAATAAAACTGTGCAGGTTCTTGAATTGGAGCATTAAGATTTCAACTGTTTATAAAGTCCTTGAAGAATTGCATAAGTTCAATTGCTTCTTTCTCCATTGGTCTTTTGTTACTGGCTATACTTGAGTATGCAAATGTTTCTTATTAGACCACATGCTTGAACACTTGGTACCCAGCCTGTAGCACAATTTGGGCAACTTGTGGGGCTTTTAGAAGAGGAATTTTGCTAGGGGAAGGGAGCAGGCCTTGAGGTTTTGTTGTCCAAACTCACTTCCTTTTGTCTCTCTGTTTCCTGCCAAGATAACAACTATTTATCTGATATTATGCTTTCATTACCATAAAATTTCCCCTCAAAACAATAAACCTAAAAAAAATTCTTTATTTCCTTAAGTTGTTTCTGGTCAGGTATTTGCAAGGAGAAAAAAAAAAAGAGCAACTGATTAACTCTTTATCTCCTGGTGCTTAGTAACATAAATAGATTATACTGAGTGTATTATTCTTTATTTTCCTTTGTTAAGAAAGTTTAGCAGTCATCTCTGTTGATGTTCTTGAGGTCATCTAATTGACACTTTCTACCTGACTTCATTGATATTCTGGCCATCATCTCTTCTTTCCAAACATCCAATCATATATTTCCATGTCATCAACTTCCCTCTGTTATAATGAGATTATAACTCTCTCAAATTCTTATTTTTGATGCTTATTGGGCACATTTATATAGCATTCATATGGTTGGTTCAAATTCAAAGAACATAAAATTCACCCCCTTAGACCTTTTAATTTTAAATGTATATCATATAGATTACTGGTTACATGATAGAATAGCAATATTTCTGTTTTTAACCAACTCATATACTAATTTATACTCCTTACAAAATATATTATTTTCTTTAATACTCATAGTAATATATGCAAAAATGCATTATTTACCAAGCTTTATAATGAATTATTAATAAAAATTACTAAAATTAAATAACATTCTTAAAGTCATATGATCATGTAAATAATCATGCCAGTAAATAACAAGCCATTTGATTTTGTGTACTTTAACTGATGATCTATAGACAGAAGAATCTAGGCTTAAGTGCCCATATCTTCTGATATTAATAAGTAATATTAAGCAAGTGGAATATATCTTTGAATTTCAAATTCTTTAGCTATTAGATGAGTAGTCATATCTTGTCATTCAGTTTATATGCAGAAAGCCCCTTTGTAGAAGGTAATCAATACAATCCAATGTATCTGAGACTTTCCTAGTTCCTATCCTAAAATTTTCCTATTCTCATGGATAGGAAATGGAAGCTAGGTCAATCTAACAATACTTAGAAATAACATCTTAGTGTTTTTATCACCACTCAAAACAATTTTATGAATATTTTGTTCTACTGTTGTTTTGATAAAGGTTCTTGTACTAATTCCTTTTATTCCATGGCAATGCTGGAAAAACAACACTGGAGCTAGAGTTTACTATATTATACACAGTATTATGAACTTATCTACTATCCTCATTCACAGATAAACTATGAAGGGTTAGAGAAATGGGGAGTCTGTCTTCAAGGTATGGAAATTCAGGTCTATTTGCCTCTAGACCCCTAATTCTGAACATCCTTCCAATGTGATGATAGTTCCACTAAACAAATGATGCCATTTTTGTCTATAAAATGCCCATATGCTGCTGTTATGGTTTTAATCAGTTTTATCTCCCTTGCTTCATGATTTGGCATTTGGGCCCCAGATAGTGGTGCTATTTTAGGGGGTTTTAAACCTCTGAGATATATATCCTAAGTGGTTGAACTGGGTTGTGGGAAACAGACCTTGAAGATTGTATTTGCTCAAGTTCTGGCCACAGCTCTCTACTGTTGGTCCATGAAAAGTAAACAACTTGGCACTGCACACCCCTCTTGTTGGGGAGAATGGCTCCAGATGCCCTGTCTTCCTCCAACGCAGTAGTCTGAAATCCCCTCACTCCACAAGCCAAATGAGCTTTTCCTACCAAGTTGTTTCTTTCTGGCATTCTGTTACAGTGATGTGAAAATTACCTTAACTTTAGAGACTGGCATTCAAGGTCTATTATATTATAATGCTAACTCACATTACTAGAAGCATTTTCTGTTGGTAAGATTCACCTGAAAATTATGTAAAACTCCTTTTTTAGATTACATGAAAATGATGACATATGTGCAAAACATAGTTCTCCATCCTGTCATGTAAATCTCAAGCCAGATTGAATGATGAAAGTCCATAATCTTTAGAAACATTCTCAAAATTCTTCTTATTGCCCTGTGTCATTTCTATCCTGTGCTACCTTTCACTTGGAGTTGAATATTTATTTTACCCCAACAATGAGAAACACATTAGGAGAATTTTGAATCTTTATGAATTTATTAATGCTAAATGATTTGATGGCTTATTTGTTCAGTTGTGTAAATTTCTCACAAAAAGCAGACCATGAGCACACACACACACACACACACACAAGAAAAAAAAAAATACAGTGTATCTGTCCTCTTTAACTTTCTGTTCCTAGAACTATGCTGGCTGTTTAGTGAGCTCTAAGCAAAAATACCTTGAGTTTGATTAAATAAGTTGTCTATATTCACAAGTCAATGACGGATTTGAAAGGAATTCAACCACTTAATTGCTAGAATGATGATTTCTCTTTGTATTAATTTGATGAAAGTTATCTAGCAGCACAGAGTAAAATAATTAGAAGGTTTTTTCCATGTCTTATGGAAAAATAATTTCAGCTTATCCTTGGAATTACTATGGGCAGTAAAGCATTCAAATGCAGGAAACAATGAGATCTTTTTAAAAATTATTTTACTTATTTATTTAAGAGAGAGAAAAATAGGGAGAGATTGAGAGAGAGAGAGAATGGGCATGCCAGGGCCTCCAGCCACTGCAAAAAAAACTCCAGATGCATGCACATTCTTCTTCATATGCCTTATGTGGGTATTGGGGAATCAAATGTGGATCCTTTGGCTTTGCAGGCAAATACCTTAACCACTAAGCCATCTCTAAAGCCCATCTGACATTATTTCTAAACATATATATTATGCAATATTTCATACCCTCAAAAAAGATCAAAAACGAGCTGGAGAGATGGCTTAGAAGTTAAAGAATTTTCCTACAAAGTCTAAGGACCCATGTTCCACTCTGTAGATACCATATAAGGCAGATGCACAAACAAGGTCACATATGCACACTCAGTGGCATGAACATCTGGAGTTTGATTGCAATGAATTAGGCCCTGGCATGGAAATTATCTCACTCTCTCACCTGCTCCCTCAAAGAGGAAGAAATCAGAAACATATATTTTAAATTATATATATATATATACTTATTTTAGGCTGTCAGATTCTTGTCATTGCTTAAGATCTTATAATCCTGGCTTCTATTGGCCCTGATTGATAACTTCTATTTGCCATATTGGCCCCAAGCCATCCACTATTACTAGACTTTATGAGCAGATTTAAATGCTACCTACATGTAACTTAAATTTCTGTTTTACTTACTTCCTTTCTCTTTATTAACATGCAATCAAATTGACAAAATGCCAGCAACAAATGAAATGTAATTACAAAAGAAAAATAGACAGCAGTAAATTGTTGGCTTATCATTTTCCATCCTTAAGAAAAAACAATGCAATTTATATTAATGGTAGAGATATAATGGGTTTAAGGCCATTTTAGACTACAGATTGAGTTCCAGATTATCCTGGGCTAGAGTGAGAACCCTTACCCCTTTGCCAAACAAATCAACTCTAACTTTACTTTCTAGAACTGGTGTCAATCAAGTTTATTTTTCCTTATCTCCAGTGAACATCATCTCTTGACTTCAATCAAGCTAACTCTTCTAAGAACTTTGAGACTGTTAAGTCCAAACTTACCAGGGATTTCTCTTTCCTATTCCTTATTCTGAATAACCAGTCATGAGACTGAGTGCTTCCCATTCTCAGTGCCGCCAATTCATCCTCAAAATGCCTCCCAGAAAGATCCAATAACAATTATCTATATTGTATTGTGAATACATAGAATTATATTAATATCAGGTAGACATTTTATCCTTGAAGACTATCAGTTATCTTCTCGTAGCTGAGAGGAAACACCAGGCAGTAGCCAGTTAAATATAGGAAGAGCTTATTTCAGGTTACAGTTGCATCATGTCAGGGGTAGCATGACATCAGTATTAGGCTACATTCAGTCCAACAGAGAGAAAGCAGAACAGAGGAATCACTGCTGATATTCACCCAGCTCCTCCCACTTCATATAGTTCAGGACTCCAGTCCGTGACATGGTGCATCCCACACTTTAGGTGGGTCTTTCCACTTTGATTAGCCTATTCAAGATAGCCCATCCCTGTGGGTATGACAGGCCTGAGATGTATCCTCAGAAAAGCAAACGATAGAGACACAAGAAATGGATGGCCACATGCAAGCCAAAGAGACCTCTAAAGAAACCAAACTTGTGTAAAGGTTGATCCTCACTTTCTTTGTCCAGGGAGGTTAGGGAATGAATTTCTCTCATGTAAACCAACCAAGTCTGTGGAATTTTGTCAGAGCTGCCTCAAAATACTTATAACATGTCCTGTTAAAAAATAAATCCATTGAAAATGATGACATCTTCAGAAATGTATTATTGAATTCACTGTCTTCATCTCAGCTAAGGTTATGGTTACAACTGGTGATGCACATAATTTGTGGTAGAGAGTTATACCAAAAAATTTGAATGAGATCTTAAAATTTTCATTAGAACCTCCATACTTGAGTTTCTTTTAGGGGGCCTAAGGCTTTCATGTTCATTGAAATATTTTGAGGATGATAAATATATTAAGGCTTATTAGTAAGTTATGAATGTATATATCAGGTTATCAGAAACTGTTGTATTGGTAGTATAGATTATAAGGGAAAGGAGTAGAAAGTCATGCAGCCATCACTGCATGTGGGAGGTGGAGGTAAGCATCTCAAAGGATAGAAAGTATGGCCCAGGATTAAAGATCAAATATTGGCAATGTGATAGATCTTAATAAATAAGCATCTAAGCTGGGCTTATAGTTCAGGGGGAGAACATTTGTTTAGAATGTGCATGGGCACAAAACCAGAGTCCTTTCAGATTGAAACAATAGAGTTCAAAATTTTGCATGTTCTAAAATAACAGAAATATATAGTTATGAAGGTTATGTAGGCCAAGATGGAGGTATTATTACAATAGATATATGGTGAGAGTCTGTTTTCTGATTCATAGTTGTTTTATTGCTGTGACCTTACATGATCAAGGATGAAAAAGCTGTCTGGTGCCTAATGTGCATAAGGGCATCAGATGTGTTCCTGACATCTCCATCTCAATGACTTAATCACTTCTTAAGTGTTTTATATCTCAAAACTATGATGATGTGGGGCACCTATTTTGATTCTGGTCAAGATCCATTCAGTCTCTGGCAGTCAACACTGTATTTTATTCTAATTATACTGAAATTATAACCATCTCTTATATTTTGATATTTGCCTATTGTTTCACATATATTACCTGTTGTGGGTTTTTTTTTTTTTTGGTAAGGTTTAAATGATTTATCTATAAAATGCCATAAAAAATAGACATTCCAAATACTGTAAGAAGTCTGTATTATTGAGTAATAATGAGTTCCAGAATGAAGCTTAATTAGAAACTATTTATAGTCATAGCTCATATATGTGAACAGAAGTACAAAGTAGCATGGAAAGATTATATTTCTCAGGTTTAGATGCACAAGTGCAAAATACTTAGGAGAAAGAATTCATCTAAAAGTGACTTTGGTTACCCCTACAAGCAGATCATCTGGATATCCATTCTCCTGAGAGCTTAGCCAAGGTAAGACTGACCTAAATTTGTGATCAATTTATCTCATTTATCTGATATCTACAAGCTATCAACAAAGTTAGAAAAGAAACAATTTGTCCATTATATTGATCTTCAGTCATTAAATTCCTTCCCATATCAGCCCAAGGAGCAAACAGGGACAAGACTTTTCACATGCTATTTATCCCTAGCTGAATACATTGGTTGCCAGGGTGATCTGCAAGTCATTCTTTACTTTTCACCTGGTCTTTAAAACAACTACAATGCTGGTTAAATCACCTTTTTGCTTGTTTTCTTTTATTTGGCAAGTGTATTATGTAAGGTGTGCATTCATGTTTGTATGTGTGTTCATATGTGTATGCATATGCACACATTTATGTGGAAATCAGAGGTCTATATCAAGTCCCTGCCTTTAACCCTCTTCACTTTGTTTCCTTGAGAAAGGGTCTCTCACTGAACTTGGATCTCACCTAGACCCGTTGATCAGCTTGCCCCAAGGATCTTCCTGTCTGTTTACCCTGAGCACAGGGACTGAAGGCATGTGACTCAGCATATGACTTTTAGGTGCATGCTGGGTATCTCAACACTGGTCCTCCTGCTTGTGCAGTAAGCATTTTACCAAATGAAAGATCTCTTCAGCTCTAATTATCCTAATGTCTATCTATTATGTATTATCTATTATGTATTCCTTTGATATAATTGATGTATTAATTCAAATTAATTAAGTTACACATTTGCAACATCCTTAGCAGATTCTTCAGGGCTGAAATCCTGGCATGTATGTTGTGCCAGGTTAGCCATAGCTGATTTGGCTAGTAGGATTCATACAACTGTAGCTCCTCAGTCACATCCTGTCCAAAGAAATTGCAATGAGACTGGGGAGTGGTTAAATAGCTTAATTAGAAACCAATAGATTTTTCTAGTTGGACCAGCCTGTCTGTCCAATGTGCAAAAGCCTAAAACAACTGAGCCACAGAATGAGAAGGACAAAGTGATACACAGACAAGCCTGGAGCAGCCATCAGCTGGGATCAGATTATGAGAGAGCTAGTGAGAACAAGGGGTCAGAAGAGGAGAGATGAAGGATTTCAGCTACGGCCATTTTTCTAGCTGGCTGTGGTTTATCCACAAACACATCTGTTCCTCCTACATTTCATATACTATCCCCGAAGCTTTAATATCAAGTTCCTCATAATGACTACTACACTTAGATAATCATAGAAAACCCATAAACATTCCTGTTGATGCACATGGGCTCTCTTTATGAAATGTTTAAGTCCCCCTCACAGTTTCTAATGTCCCTTTGGAGTCTCTCCTCCACATAGGCAGAGGGGTAAATGTGACTCAGTTCAGCGTTTTTGTAGTCCAAATATAACCAACCCGGTGATTTCATATAGCTTAAGGTGATATCAACTATGCATGTCAAGGGCATTTTCATTGCTAAATGTATTGTCTTCCTCATCTCTCACAAGTACGTACATCATACATACACTCAGACATGCACACACACACACACACACACACACCTATACTATGTACTTTGAAAGCTGTGGGGAAAAAAATGAACTCTAATTAGCTGCTTTGAGTGTGCATATTACATAAAGTTATATATCCCACCCACAAAAAAATCTTGGTTTGCCAAATTCAGTTGAAAATTAAATGCATGTGAGTAGTGGTTTTTTTTTTCCTATTTATTACAATTAGCTTTCTATATTAAGAATATCTATGTTTAATGTACTGCTAATTGGAACTCAGAAAATTATACCAGAAAAGGTATGGTTACTGGGCATCATATTGATGGCTTGGTACCTGTGGTGGTTTGAATAGATGGCCCCTAATATATTCAGGGTTTTTTTTTTTGTTTGTTTGTTTTGTTTTTTTGTAGTTTGCATCTGCAGCCACCTGGCTGGAGGCAGTGCCCTAGGTAGATCTTAAAGTGTGGTGGTGGGTTTCAGATTTCAATCTAAAGATATGCAACGTGTGCCTAGCAGGAGTTCCTGAAGTGTGCTGTGGCTTTTGATTTTTGGCTTGTGCTTTTCTCTCTGTCTGCTTGGACGTGCGAAGGCAAGCCAGCTACTTCTGCCATTTATGGAACTTCCCCTGGATCTGTGAGCTTTAATAAATATCCCTTCCTCCATAACTGTGTCTGGTCTGGAAGTTTATCTCAGCAAACCTGAAGCTGTCTGCTACAGTACCTAAAATAGAACTAATTTCAGCAAATGAAATATTATTTGAAAATATACAGATTCAGTTACTTACATTGTCTGTAATTACAGTAAATATAGATCATGATATTCTCAGTATATAGAACTCACTGTACAATTCTGAGCAAGTATCCCTTCTTATAGTATTGTTTGCATTTGTAAAATGGGCATAATAATGGACCATATCTCACTGTGACATAAAGAAATTAAGAAACAATACATATCAATCACTCTGTCCAGTTTCTTCCCCATAATAAGTGTTTAGTAAATATCATTAGTAAATAGTTATTATTAGCTGTCCT
Organism: Jaculus jaculus; assembly: GCF_020740685.1. Lineage (NCBI taxonomy): Eukaryota > Metazoa > Chordata > Mammalia > Rodentia > Dipodidae > Jaculus > Jaculus jaculus. The sequence continues at coordinate 99,652,979 of NC_059105.1, read as the reverse complement.
CATAGAACTATAGCAAACAACTAGATTAGAGAGATAGTGTCCTGATTTCCAATGAGTACATAAAAATACTTTTATAAACATTCTTTTAAAGTATTTTATTTATTTATTTCATTGTTTTGGGATAGGATCTCCCTGTAGCCCAGGCTTACCTGGGATTCACTATGTAGTCTTAGGGTGGCCTTGAACTCACAGTGATCCTCTTACCTCTATCTCCTGCATATTTGGATTAAAGGTATTCACCACCAGGCCCTGCTTAAAATATTTTTAGTATGAGTTTAAAAACAGAAGCTTCCTAAATATGAGATAAGACAGAGAAGTGATGAGTTGAAAATAGGCTGCTATCATTTTGACAGTACTAAATAGAAGAAAAAGGAGCTCTCTAGAAAGTCTTCTTTATGAAAATACTGAATCAAACTGAAGTCAGCCAGTATGCCATGCACACTTGCTCCATTCCTTGCTGAAACAAGCAAAAGAGAGAAGGTTTGGGTATATGGTTCTCTGGTTGCTGCAAGAAAATGGTAGTTGCCACTGGCCCTATAAAACCATACTGTAGTCAACTGCACAAGTGGGAAGAACTGGAGGAGCCTGCCACTAGAACCGTCTCTATCCTGTAATAAATGACTTCATTTAGGTCAATTCTGTGAACACACACACGCACACACACACCTTAGTGGCTGGACTTACTCTAGCATTTAATTGGTTATAAATCTTTTCTTGGGTTCAAAGAACAAGTTACTAATTAATCAAGTGAATCTTATGTATGTGAAGGTTTTAAATATGGTTGGATTCTGTGAAAACCTGCTTATGCAATACATTTGATACACTCAAACACTTCTTGAAATGATTTCCAAGATGCATTTGGAGAATGACAGGACTAAGGTCAGGCCGTGAGGGTGGCAAAGCAGAGTGAAGGCTCACACAGTGAGGGGGGTAGAGCACAGAGAAGTCTCAGGCAGAGGGTGGTAGACTAATACTTGAGTCCCATGTTAATATCAGGCATGGTTCCAATTCAGTAAAACTACTCTAGTGCAGAATACCTTTTCTGAGAAATTATTAATAAAATTAATTACTTTATTACTATACCAGATGGTCAGATTACAGGAATAAAGCATTCCAAATAATATGCAAATTTTAATTTAACTGAATCACCATATAAAACAAGTGAAATCAGGCATATTTATCTTAAAGTCTTTCATATTTTGTTGATATCACTTGTTTCCTTTTGAAACTCTGGGGGGATATTCTAATGCTTTGATGTGATTGTTTTACTTCCTGACTGAAGATCGATCACCTATCAATTACTTGTTTTTTCTCAGCCATGTGCCATGTCTTTCCCCTTCTTAGCATCATAATCTATAGAGAATTGCTTTCTTTTGGATTCCCTAAACATTTCCAGTGACTTCCATGATGACAATTCTATAGCTGATTTGCTATCTAGTGTCAGAACTAGCTAGGAATTTCCATGCTTTATTAATTTTTAAGAAATCAGCCTACCTCAAAGTTCCATGGAAAGAATCAGTTATTGTGTCAGAGGGTATGTCTGCTAAGTAGCCCACCAAAAATGCGGAAGGTGACTTGTGACTGGAGACCCACTCAGGAAGTGTTTTGTTTGATAGTCATAAGACCATAGTCCAGGTAGAATTCAGTAGCTGGCTCTTGGCAATAAAGAAGAGAGTCAGCATTACACCAGTTCTTCAACAATGGCAGGAACCCACATGTATTTTAGCAGGACACTGGATAAGCAGAGCTCATTTGCAAAGCTCTCCATAACATGCACCTTTGCAAACATCGAAGATCATGCTTTCACCAAAGACCAGTCTTTCTGCCTTCAGCTCAGAAGCTATCAAGGACATTAAAATGTCCACTCCTGGTCTGGAGAGATGGCATAGCAGTTAAGCGCTTGCCTATGAAGCCTATGAAGCCTATGGACCCCAGTTCAAGGCTCAGTTCCCCAGGTCCCACGTTAGCCAGATGCACAAGGGGGCGCTCGCGTCTGGAGTTCGTTTGCAGTGGCTGGAAGCCCTGGCGCGCCCATTCTCTCTCTCACTCTCTATCTGCCTCTTTCATTCTCTGTCACTCTCAAATAATCAAATAAATAATAAAAATAAAAATCTTAAAAAAAAATTTCCACTCCTTAACACCTCAGCAGCAAAATTGTAGTGCACAAGTCCTGTAATTTGGAGAACACATATTTTTAAGCCTTAGTAAGCATTACACTTCATTTCACTTTTGAGAGCCACAGATGCTTGTGCTTTAATGCAAATTCCTTTTGCAAAGTTGCACTATGCATGTTTTTACCCCCATAAAATGACACTTGTTTTAATATTAGAACTGCAGCACACCACAATACTCCCTGAGACATACACATCACTGGAAGTGATGAAGGGAAGTTTCTTGTGGTGGTGGGAGGTGGGGTGGATAAGAGGGAAAAAAAAATATTTGAGAAACAAAATTTGAAATTGTAATTTCAGGTGATCCTCTAAGAGGAACTGGCTTCAAATGAAGGCCATTGCTCTGCACATGATTTTGTTATTTGTCAACGCTGAAGGAAGGAAAAAAAAAATAAAACTCTGTGAAAGCGAGGCTGTTCCAGCTGCCTGCAATCTTTCTACAGCATGCTGTGCTCAGTTATGTACGGTGACTAAAAGTAATAATGCTTTGATTCCTGACTAATATGTCTAGCTCAGCACTTGATTGTAAGCCACTTTATGAGACAGGCTGAAGTCCTTCCTGGGTCTAATAGTCTTGATGAACTCCTTAGCAAAATAAATTAGCAATTTTGAACCAGTTTTCTTTTTCTTTTTCTTTTTTTTTTTTTTTTTAATTCCTGCTTTTCTACTGCCAATAGATTTTAAGCAAACTCTCTACTATTTCTCCCCCAGCATGATTCACAGGTGGGGTTGCATTAGAATTGCTTGTGTTTAATTTTGGTTTAGGTGTGGAGGTGCTCATGCAGTGCTCAGCATTATCTCCTCATTTGCACTTGCTTGACCTGATTTGCTTCCATTTCTACTTTTTGAAAACGCAGAGGGGTGATATAAATGTCAATAAAAATTAATCTTTGGCTAGCACTAACCCCAGAGGACCTTCACTGTTTTAAAAGCAATTTTCTCTCAGCAACTAATTTGTAACTATTTGTTAACTATTTATTAATATTCTCGTGGACCAAGCCAGACCTTTGTAAATGTACTTGCTGAAAAAGGCAAATATTATGAAATCATTCCTGAATAATCACTGCTGTACCAGATAACTTCTTACAGGTGAAAATATGCTTTTCCTCTAGAGCCGTTAAGCTTATCCCAGGTAATAGATTGGCTGCCGCAGGAACAGACACCCTGTGCTTTCCATCCAACCAATGTCAGACTTAGTGGCAGCCTGGTTCTTACTAACTCGAGCTTGCCAATATAACTCTGTGTATGGTAAATGGAAGCAACAGCTACAGCTGACACAATCTAGGACCACTCTATTGAGACTGGTTGTAAAGGATTTACTGGGGCTAAATGTCACCTTGCCCAAGGACTGTGGACAGTGGTTTAGTCTACAGCAGAAGCAGATCAGCACAGTGGCACTTATGTTCAGTTGAATTCTCTCTGACATATCTACTTACTATTTATCATAATCAAAAGAATACAGTTTCTTGTTAATATTGAAAATCGTGAATTTCAATTTAAAAAGTCAAAATAGTAAAGCTTACAAGGACAGGATATAATCAGGTCTAATGATGAGACAATGGGTATAACTGATCCAACTTCTTCCATGATCCATAATGGATTAGTAATTTTTAGTCTCTTTGAGCAACTATATGAAAGTAGATGAAGGTGATGAAAATGGCAGGAAAAAGAAGACAAGGTAGTAAATGCTCACACTTTTACCTTTGCAGAGCTCTTCAAAGAGAAAGATATCATGCTTCCATGCTGGAGACCAGATGCCCTAAGTAATGCCCAAGGGTTTATATTCATGAGTGTTGCAATGTATTTTGTGGGAGGGGAGAGCTGGCTACAGGAACTGGTTTACAATATACTTGCTAAAGCCTCCCAGGTGGCAGGAATATGTGTATGCCATAGACAGCAAGCTTACAAACTGCCAGGGCTGGTTCTCCCCTCTCCTCCTGAGATCCTGGATTGATTGGCAGCTATTCATGCCCTGTCTTGCTGTTTGAGTGCTTTTGGAATGGTTAACAACATGTTTCTCAAGCATGGGTTCATCTGGCTAATGCATTAAGTCAAGTACACAGTACAAAATAGACATTCAAATGAATGCTCTCACCACCACGAAGCATGTCATGTAAAGTTCCCCTACATTATCTCATAATCCTTATTGGAACTACATTGCACAGTTATAGCACTGTGTATCTGTTAAAATTTTATGTCCATTCTCAACGACAATTATTAGAACATGTTTTTGTTTCACTCCCTGGTGAGAGCTGAGATGTTGGCACCAAAAGCACACTTATGGAAAGCATGTCTGCTTCATTCCCATTCTCCTGCATCTACTGCAAAACAAATCTGCAACACTGTAAAAGTGGGGTAAATATTTCACATCTTCTTAATTCATTTTAGGAATTGGCAATCAAGGAAAAGTAAAAAAAAAAAAAAAAGTTAATCTTAGCAAAGACTAAACATTAAATGTTTATATTATCTGACAATTCTAAAAGCAAGTACTAGAAATTATATTCTGCCCTGTTCTAAAAGCATTAAAGCATATTCAGGGAAAGTGTGGAAGTGGGAAAGTTAGTTTCATAAAGAAAAGAAAAGCCGTCCCTTTTCTTTGCTTTTTGAGTGTTTATAGCAGATATGTCAATCAGAAGGTCAGTTTGCTGAATACTACATCCGACAGATATTATTATCACTAATATTACATCTAGTGTCACAAAGTGACTCTGAGAGAGTTGCTTTGCTTCAAAGTGGGTTGAGAAACATCCTTTTTAACAAGGGATTAACCTCTGTATAATCTTGGTTATTTCTTATTCAGTTTCATGGAACATTATTCAATAAGTCTAGTTTGAGTTTATTATTTTCTTTAAAGTTTATATGATTTTATCATATAAACTTATCTTATCTTACTATGACACTTTGTGTTAAGAGTCTACAGAATCAGCAACCTGCTGTTAAATCATTTTACACCAGTCAGTATGCATCTCCAGTCTCACACTATTTCACAAAACTCTCACTAAGAACCAAGAGGAGGGCTGGAGAGATGGCTTAGCAGTTAAGCGCTTGCCTGTGAAGCCTAAGGACCCTGGTTCGAGGCTCGGTTCCCCAGGTCTCACGTTAGCCAGATGCACAAGGGGGCGCACACGTCTGGAGTTCATTTGCAGTGGCTGGAAGCCCTGGTGCACCCATTCTCTCTCCCTCTATCTGTCTTTCTCCCTGTGTCTGTCGCTCTCAAATAAATAAATAAAAAATGAACAACAAAAAAAAAATATTTAAAAAAGAACCAAGAGGATGGGCTGGAGAGATGGATTACTGCTGAAGGCACTTGGTTGTGATGCTAAAGAACCCAAGTTTGATTCCCCATGAACCATTTAAGCCAGATGTACAAGGTGACACATATATCTGCAGTTCATTTATAGTGGCTGAAGACTCTGACACACCCATTCTCTCTCTCTGTCTATCTCTCTCTCTCTCTCCTGTCTCTTTCTGTCTCCCCCCCTCAAATAACTTAATAAATATAAAAAGATAGTAAAAAAAAAAAAAACATAAGAATATTTGTCAGACATTTCTATTCCTATATATTCTTAGTGGCATAATAGGCCACTGCTATCTTTTTGAGGTAGAGAAGGGAAGAGGCTAAGGGGAGATGACTAATGATACATATATGATAATGGATAAATAGTAAGTGATTTTTATATTTATAGATCAATTTTTATACCCTGATTTGTTATTTCGTTGTAGTTTACTAGAACATTAGTTCTTTCTTTCTTCCTCTTTCATTCATTCTTTCTTTCTTTCTCTCTTTATTTCTTTCTTTCTTCCTTCCTTCTTTCCTTATTGGCGAGCAAAGAGAGAGAGAGAGAGAGAGAGAGGAGAGGATGGAGAGAGAGAATGGGCATGCCAAGGCCTCCAGCTACTGAAAACGAACTCTAGGTGCATGTGATATGCCACACTATGATTTTGGTTTTACGTGGGTACTGGGGAATTGAACCCAGGTCATTAGATTTTGCATTTTTACCTTAACCACTGAGTCATTTCTCTAGCCCTAGGTTTTTATAATATATGGATACAGGTGAGCAATTGGTTACCTTAAAAAAAATACTCCTCTATGACATGTCAGTGAAGAGAGATAATACTAACATAAAATATATGTTATAATAATTTTCACTGTCAGACAATTTTAAGATATGTCCATCCAACATAAAAGTGTGTGTGTGTGTGTGTGTGTGTGTGTGTGTGCGCGCGCGCACTTCCTTCCCTAGTCTTAATCTTTAGATAAAACACAAGTTCCTAAAGGAAGCCCAGATAGCTACCTTCTGCTATTATTTCTGTAGAGTCAAATATGCAAATCTCCTTGGAAAAATGAAGATGGCAACTTTTTTCAGTTCCATCATGTATTAATAAGATGCATTCAGATATATTTGGTGCCTAATTTACTCTACATTTGGAGAGCTAATTTTTATGTAGATGATTGTTTCTTGTTTTGTGAGTTAGATTGTTAGTTATCATTTCCATTTTCTATTTAGAATAATGCCTGTCCATCATAACTGGTAAAGCAATGTAAAGTCTATTAAGCAAACCACTAATTCCCTCTTCCCATTCCTATTGGATTGACCAATATACCACATCACATCTGTTTTTCTATTGCATATAGAAATTGCATAAAATGTGTTTCATTGTGTAAATAACATTGATCCATAGATCATATTCAACCCCCAACTCATGCCTTGAGTTAATTTTTCTTTTAAACTATTTCTCTCTATACATATTAACACATTTACTACTACAGTTCATCATTACTTTTGGAATTATTAGTTTCTACTTTACATCATTGATATATCTTTATGTTTCTCACAAAATAAAAGGCAAAAAAAATGAAAGGATGACTAGAAAGATTCAGTATTCATAAGACCTTACTAAATAAGAAAAAAATAATGTATAAATAAATAAATGTGTATGTCAATGGCTTTACAAAGTTTGGTAATTGATATAAATGTCTCATTCACTTTGTTTTATATTAGTTATCTTTAAAATATATTTTTTTATTTATTTATTTGACAGTGACAGACAGAGAGAGAAAGAGACAGATAGATAGATAGAGAATGGGCATGCCAGGGCCTCTAGCCACTGCAAAGGAACTCCAGATGCGTGCACTTCTTGTGTATCTGGCTAATGTGGGTCCTGGGGAATCGAGCCTCAAACTGGGGTCCTTAGGCTTGACAGGCAAGCTTTTAAGTGCTAAGCCATCTCTCCAGCCCGAAAATATTTTTCTTAAATAAGCAACACACACACACATACACACACACACACACACACACACACACACATATATACACACACATATATGATGTATACACACATACATTTAAGAAACAACTACATATGAATGTTCACATTCCTTGAAGTTTGTGATAAAATGATCTCTTAATTTGGAAATAGTTTGTGATAATTAAAAGACTTTCTGGAAGCTGATTTATTTAAATTCCTGTATCATATAGTTCTGGTAAAAAATGGAAAAGCAATAAGTAGGTTGTATTTTTTGAGAGTGAGAAGAATGTTGAACTCAGAGCAACAAAGATTAAAATATATGAAAGGGTTCATTTGTGTACAATGTTATTTTTCTTCATCTAGTAAATATTCTGAGCCAAACAATCCCTACAATACAAATAGTATTTAAAGGTAATAGAGAAATAATCTATACTGAAAATTTGAATAAATTCACACTTTGACCTTTGCAAGACTTGGCAATGGAGAGATTGCTTAGTGCTTAAGGTGCTTGCCTACAAAGCCTAAAGACCTAGGTCTGTTTCCTCAGTACCCACATAAGTCAGATGAGCCAAGACTCCAGTTTGGAGTTCATTTACAGTGGCTAGGGACCCTAACGTGCCCATATGTCTTCTCTCTATCTGTCTCTGTCTGTCTGTCTGTCTGTCTCTTTCTCTCTCTCTCTCCTTCTCTATCTCAAAGAAATTAATAATAAGTAAAATATTTAGAAAATAAAGGCTTGGCAAAATAAGGCTGTTTGTCTTTTGCAGAAAAGATTGATTAGACACTTTCATGGAATGCAATAATTCATTGCACATAGTAGTGTGGGGAAAATAAAGATAGAGGAATTTATTTTATGCTTAAATATTTAGGAAAAGAAAAATAAAGATGAAAAGAAAGGAAAATAAGATAGGATTGAAAGGATGAGGAGCAGACAGGTTGAACAAAATTTCTTGGCTAGGAAATAGTCATAATGTTTGAGCCATTAAATGTCACCAGTGTAGTTGACCTTTTTTTCCATCCATATTTTAGTTAAGAGAGAAAGTTTCTTTATAAGTCACCATAAAGTTAAGTGGCAGTGATAAAAGACATAGTGGGGGGGAAAAAATAAGAAAACAAGAGTTTATAGGCAAGGATTTTTTCTTCTATCTGTACTGCTGCTAACAAAAGTCTGCTGACAGCCTGTGGATACCGACAGGCACTTAAGGTCTTTTCATCTGTATCATGCAGGACTTTATATATATATATATATTTTTTTTTTTCAAAAAAGAAACCCATTTCTTGTAAAAGTGACTGAGTTTTAAGTCAATTAACACACTCCCTTTGATGAAACTTACAACCCAAAATATAAAATGTTCAGAGCTTCCTCACTTAAAGTTCAGAATTTAGACTGGCATCCTCTGAGCCAGGCTGCAGCCTAAGTAAACCCTGCTTCCCGAACATTCCTGGTGTCTTGCCCTCTGTTTCCTGCTACAAAAGAATAGGTCATATTGTAATTAATTTCTTAAATAGTCAAAAACTGAAATTGTAGAAAGACATTAATAACCACAGGGTGGGAAGGCATACTCTGAGGCAGTGTTTCCCACAGACTGAATGATGCATTCATGACTCCACAGTGATTACCCATAATGCCACTGATGAAGGCCCTCAGAGTGGTAGAGGAAGCGAGGGGACATAAGAGTATATCCAGATATATATTACCAATTTTCCATATGATGGGCTCTTGAGGCCTAATGGAACTTCTTGAGCCTAGCTAAAGTTTGGCGACCTGTCTCTGGCCAGATAGGACTCAGCAAGATGCCTAATGGCTTCTGGCCTGCCACTTCAGCAGTTGTAATTACCATTTCAATAGTTAAAGTTTACTATTGGCCCTTACCTCTTCCCCCATCCTAAAATCCCCGCCTTCATCCCCAACATGATATAGGCAACTGCTCAGAATAATAAAGCAAGTCGTTTCTGTGAGTTCCTGCATCGAAAAGACTCCCGACTCAGTGTGGTTTTTCTCCGGTGGCCAAGAGAGGTCTGGGTCGTCCCATACTCTTCATCCTCCTCAACCCCTAGGGGGGAACCAGCAGGCCTGGTCTTTCCCTCTGCACTACCTACCTGACCAGGAGGGAGCCCCACATCCATATATTCATATAGAATAGTTACTAACAAAAAAATCTGGAATTGAAGGAAAACAAAGGAGCATCTGACATTCTACCACCATTATAGCACCTGAGATAAGGGAAGGCCATGGGCTTTTCAACTTGGAGAATGAAAGTAGAGTTCAAGATAAAAAGAGTGTTTTAAGATATGTTAGATGAAATCTAAGAACTAATGATATTATATAGCCATTTCCTCCTAACCCAAACATTCCATTAGAATCAAGATGTAAACAAAACTCCCAAGTGTTACGAAGCTCCTGAACCTTGCAAGATTCAGAAGACCCTTCCCCAAGGCCATCCAAACAGTAACAATTGCTAAGGAAAGCCAAAGCTAGCTAGCCCTGTTGCCCACAAGCTGAGCACAGATGCAGCAGTGGGTCACAGTGCCCAAGTCAGGCTGAGTTGTTCTTTTTTTCTTATTCTTTTCTTTTCTTTTTTCTTTTTCTATTTTTTTTTTTTTTTTTTTTTTGTAATGTACTTGTCTTTTCATGGACAGTGTTGTCAGGGTGAACAATCTGGTCCAAGACAGGAACAGAAACGAATTGTCTTTTTTTAGAATTAGAGCTATTTTAGGAAAGTTACACCACCATCCTAAGGTAGCACATTGGGTCTGAAAAAGAAAGAGAGAGGGTGGGGGGTGAGGTGTGGGAGAGACCACAGAGACCTGAAAGAAACTTCTATGTTTTTGGTCGGGAAAGAGAAGGTTCCACTCTATGTGATTCAGATTGTATGCAATGATCTACAGATTGGGAGATTAAAAAAAAAAAAAAAAGACTTCTGATTCTTTAAAATCTCTAAGGGGTAAGCCATAGGTAAGGGGATGAGCATTAGTGTTTTGTACTGCCCTGTTCCTAGATACTAACTCGAGTGACTTGGTCCCTACCTCCCTGCATGGCCCTGGTCTGGTAGCAAGCCTTCTTAAAGTGGCCAAGTCTATATTCTAACAACATTTGTTCAAACTTTAAATCATCTATATACCTCTAAGTAACTGCAATAAACTCACCGGTTCATTAAGCTAGACTTGGATAGAACCATATATTTGGTCTGTCAATAGTACCTCTATCTGTAGAAAGAGACATTTGTTTATTGACATCTTCCCAGAAAAAGTCATACAGTAGGGCTGGAGAGATGGCTTAGCGGTTAAGCGCTTGCCTGTGAAGCCTAAGGACCCCGGTTCGAGGCTCGGTTCCCCAGGTCCCACGTTAGCCAGATACACAAGGGGGCGCACACGTCTGGAGTTCGTTTGCAGTGGCTGGAAGCCCTGGTGCACCCATTCTCTCTCTCTCCCTCTATCTGTCTTTCTCACTGTGTCTGTCACTCTCAAATAAATAATTAAAAAATGAACAAAAAATATTTTTCAAAAAAGTTATACAGTAAATGAGAAGTGTGTGTGTGTGTGTGTGTGTGTGTGTGTGTGTGTGTGTGTATGTGTGGTGTAGGGTATGTGTGATGTGATGTGTGTGCCTTATGCACATGTGGGCAGATATGTACAGTGAGTGTACACATAGCAGAGAACACAGAATGTCAGGTATCATAAATCAATCAGTCATCTGCCTATATCCTGAGATTGAGTATCTCTCTCAACCCAGCTCCCAGAACTGCTGTTTCGTTTTGCTTTTCTCCTCACCGAGCCCTGGGAATTACCCAGTCTCTGCTCCCTGGCATAGGACTAAAGTTACAGACATAAACACAGGCTGTCTCAGACCCTCTCAGGCATCATGCTTTAGAAGCAAGTGTTCTTATCTGTGGAGCCATCTCTTCAACTCCAACAAATTTTAAAAAAAATTAAATTAGATGACTATTTTTATGAATGTCTTAAAATTTGAGCTATAGATATGGCTCTGTTGCTGACATCTAGCAGTAAAATTAATGTGGCAGTTACTTTAATTTCTATTGAAGAACAATTTTAATAAAAGCCACACTTGGGGAATAAATTATGCTAAATATCACTAATATGTTCCCTAGCAGAAATAACTACTAAATTGTTCAAACTATTGTATCACTGACCACTCACATATAGTCTGAGAATAGCCAACATTACTTGGTCCAAGTTGAATATTCTATCTGGGTTTTTTGAGTAAGGTTGTGTTCATTTAAACCATTACATGCGGGCTAAAGAGATGGCTCAATGCTTACCTGCAAAGCATAAGGACCAAGGTTCAATTCCCCTGTACCAAAGTATGCCAAATGAACATGATGGTGCGTGTCTGGATTTTGTTTACAGTGGATAGAGGCCCTGGCACATGCTCATTCTCTCTCTCTCTATGTTCCTCTCTCTTTCTCTCTCTCTCATAAATAACATAATAAATAAGATTTTTTTTAAAGTTTTAATAAATTACTACATGGAATCATGATAGTGAAAAGGTTAGTAGAGATAGTAAAGAGAAAGGAATAATTTCAACTATTTTGGATTATTGACTTTCTTCTATATTCACCAAAAGTATAACATCCTGAATTTGTAAATAAAATACAACAATATTTTTTTAAAGTAATGCATTTGTACTTTCATATACAGGTCTGAAGAACTGTCCTACCTTTCAATTAAAATAAAATTACATTTAAGTCTAAAAACCACTTATTTCAAATAATTATATTCTAAAGCAATATAGGTACCTAATTCATAGATATTTATACTGCTCCCTCTAGCCCTCATTTTATAGACATTGCAATCTCATCACTTATAAAAATTAAAATTAGTTTAAACTTAATTCAGAAAAATTGTGAGGGAAATTTGACAATATTACAAGATTCAATCCTTAACTAAATGTCATTGGGATTTGTTATAATTACCTACTTGTTGTTGAGACAAAGTACCTGGTGGAGAGGGGAGTATATAAGGGGAGGAAGATTATTTTGAAGATTGGAGAATGGCTTAGTTTAGAGAGGAAGTTTCATGATAGCAAAGGAAAGCAAGTCATGAGCAGAGACCAGACATCACTTGTGCCATAACAGGTAGAAAATAGCAGCAAAAGAACAGGCTGGAGTCTTACAAGAGGGTAACAATTTTGAGCTAACCCCCAACAGCATACTTTTGCAACCAAGGCTCCATGTCCCAAAGTAAGTCCAGCTTGGAACCAAGCTTCAGAACATATGAATTTATGGGTGACATCTGATTCAAACTAATACACCATCTAATAATGTTATGCCTAAGACACTTTTATTTTAAATTAACTCTAAATCAGTCATTTAAAAAACAAATTTATCTTCTTTAAATTTTATGAAAGTCTTAGGAACTCCCATCCTATCACATCAATAAATGCCCAGGTTGAAACCCATATGAAGTGCTGATGTTAGTAATTACAGGTTATTACAGGCCTTGATGGGAGACAATATAAGAGGGTCATTGGTTAATAGAATATGTTCATTGTAAATGGTTAAAATGTGGCCTGTAAAATGGAGTGCATGTACATATGTAAGACTACATAAATAGTCTTTTTGGCTGGGATGACAGCAGAAAATAAGGATAATTATCCCTACTGACAAGTATATCTAACTTACAGATACTTAAATCTTTGAGCAAATATGATGAAACAAAGAACAAAATTGATAGCATTTGTCTATGTAGTTTTGAATTCAGTTAATTTAGTTTCATGGTATTTAGCTATGATAAATTAGAAAATAAGCAGTTTGCTTTTTGTACCTTTCATAAGTTGTCAACCCTATAATAAGAATGAAAGAATTCCTTCACTTTACATTGAGGGTTCTATTTAAAGAATATGCATGTGAATTTCCTGGCATATAACCAGTGATCAATAAAAGCATGGTATTATTGCTTTTCTGTATGTGAACTAAGATCTACTCATTGTCTGTCATAAAAAATGTGTCATTAATAAAGGAAATATTCGGGCTGGAGAGATGGCTTAATGGTTAGGCGCTTGCCTGTGAAGCCTAAGGACCTGGTTTGAGGCTTGATTCCCCAGGACCCATGTTAGCCAGATGCACAATGGGGCGCACGCATCTGGAGTTCTTTTGCAGTGGCTAGAAGCCCTGGCGTGCCCATTCTCTCTCTATCTCTCTAACTGCCTGTTTCTCTGTCTGTCACTCTCAAATAAATAAATAAAAATAAACAAAAAAATTAAAAAATAAAGGAAAAACTAGAAAATATAAATTGTCTACATAAATATCACTTATGTACAATAAAAACTAATTTAGTCATTACAATAATGATATAATATTAATGGTATTGGGCTGGGGAGATGGCTTAACAGTTATAAGCACTATTTGCAAAATGTAGCCAGTCTGGGTTCAGTACCCATTACCCATGTAAAGGCAGATGCAGAAAGTGGTACATACATCTGGAATTCTTTTGCAGCGGCAAGAGGCCCTAAAGAGCACAGCAAACCTCCCCCTTTCCCTCTCTCTGTCTCTCTCTCTCTTATAGTGCCTCCACAATTCTCTCTGTTTACAAATAAATACATTAAAAAAATATTAACATGAAGCAGAGTTTAAAAGTGACTAATTATCCTATGGAATGCATTTCAAGGCAGTCCTTTGATTAAGTCTGTGGCATAGTTATTGCTGGTTTATTTTAGCTAATGTTACAATAAAAAAAATGCAAGGAAAATGTTTGAACAATTTTCAGGATGCTCAGAAAAGAATTGTACATGAAGTCAGGGCTCAGAAAAGTATGACTAATAAAGAGATTTTGAGTTGACCAAAAAAAAAAATATATATTAACAGTGTGGAGATATTTTTGTTTTACTAGAATCCAAAATGGTATAAAATTAATGTGCAGAGCTAGAGGGATGGTTTAGCTCTAAAGGCATTTGCCTGCAAAGCCAAAGGACCCAGGTTTGATTCCCTAAGACCCACATTAGCCAGATGCATAAGGGGGCACATATGTCTGGAATTTGTTTGCAGTGGCTGGAGGTCCTGGTGCACCCATTCTCTCTTTCTCTTTCTCTCTCCCCCTCTTTCTCTGTCAAATAAATAAATAAATATTTTTAAGTATTAAAAAAATCTACGTGTAATATGATGGCATGATCTCTTTCAAATGAATAGTATATGAACATATACATATACTTGTAAACATAGGAAACAAAAATGTCAATATATGTTTATCTCTCAGAAAGATTTTTTTAAAAACTAATTAACTTAATTTTTACAAAGTATTACCTAAACACATACTACTTTATTCTAGGGAATCATAACAACTGCCTTTTAAAAACTTGAGCTCTAAAATGCCAAGTGGTTTTGAATGTGTACTTAATAGGGGATATTATTTGATAACTTTGGAAACACTATTCAATATTTTTTAAGTTTCAGTGAACTTGAGTTATAGTGAAGTCAAACTTTGTAGTTAATTTGAAGCAACATCATAATAGAAACATGCAAATTAATTATTGGTAATATCAATCCTTAGTATAGTATTAAATATGTATTTTGAAGGAAAAATCCAATTGAATAAAAACAATAAAAGGGCTGGCATATGAAATATTAATCTAACTAGTCAAGTTCAATAAATATCTTTGCCCCAAGGGATTAACAAAATGAGTGGATTAGAAGAAACTGTTAACACATAAGTTAGGATAAATTTATAAATGTCAAATATATAATTGATTCAGAGTTGAAATGGCTGCAATCTTTTGCATGAGAAAATAAAGATTGAAAGTAATAACACTTGATAATATTTTATATGGAAAAAGTATGTGGCACATTAATAAAATCATGGTTTGTGATGATTTGGAAATTATATAGAGCTGTGCAATTGGCTCAGTGGTTAACGGCACTTGCATATAAAGCCTGGAAAGGAGCTGGGGTCCAATAGTTGCCCATGTAAAACCAGACAAACAGTGTGTCCCATACATTCAGAATTCATTTACAGCAGCAGGAGGGTCTAGCATGCCCACACTCATTCATTTTTTCTTCTTCCCTCCTTCTCCCTCTTTCAAAAGAAATTTAAAAAGATGTCTTTACAATGTTTAGCAATAAGGAATAAGAAAATAAGAAATATTATTCTTTCAAAAATCAGTTATGTGCAGAGAAAAGAAGTAGGCTAAACTCATTAAGAATAAGCAGGAAAATAAAAAGGCTATCTCGGGGACTCTACATTCCAAGTCAGCCTGGTCCAGAATGAGACCCTACTGCGAAAAACCAAAATCAATAAATACATAAATAAAATAATAATAAGCAGCAGCAGCAGCAGAAAAAGAGATCCTAAGGAGACTAGGAGTGATTATTCAGAGAAAGGTAATAGCAAAGAGTCACAGGAGCTACCTCTGCAGAGACTCCATAAGCCCCAGTATCCCTAGGAAGTAGGTTTTACTTTATTTTACAGGTGAGAGCCTTGAAGAACAAACATACTAAATAACTGGCACACCACCACACAAGAGGTGGTAGAACTAATATCCAGCCCACTTTCTATAGCCCTTTGACCTGCACTGCTGGAGTTGCTACAGCTTGATAGCATGACTCCAAAGCCACCCATTCCAGCACCCTTTCAGAACCATGAAGAAGCACCTCTAATTCAGAAGCATGATGTAAGGAGGCTGACAGTGAAATTAGAATGTAGCCTTCCTTACTTATTCTTCCAAGCATATGATTTTCATCAAGCCATTTAACTGAAATCTGGTGCAGTTCCCATGCTTCCAAAATACAAAGACTAGAATAATACCTGCTATCCTTTCCATTTCACATGTGTAAACTTATACCTTAGCACCCTTAACTTATTTATCTTTAAGTAAGTTGTTATGGGGAAAGGTTATAAAAAAAAAAATCCCGTGGATCATGGAAGCTTATGTCTATAATCTCAGGACCCCCAAAGCCTAAAGCAAGAGGAACTCTAGTTTGAGGCCAGTCTGAGCAATATAGTAAGATTCTATCTCCAAAATGAAATGAATAAAATATGAGAAGTTAATATGAGCAGATACTGTGGTATGTGGGCAAGACAGTCCTGTCAAGAGGAACTGATCTCCTTGCACAGGAAATGTAGCAGCATTAATCATCAGCTTTTCCTCTCCTGCAGCTTCTACTCTGACCCCCGCCCCCGGACCCAAAGACAATACTTTTACCACTATAATAAGTGGAGAGAAAAGCTATCCTAGAGAAGACCAGTGGTTTTCCAGGAGGGATAACAACAGTTGAAGGTGAAATACTCAACTAGGGGAGAAAATAAGGAAATGGAACTTACCAACTGGGGAGAGGCGAAGAAAGCACATGTGAAATAAAGGTCAGGTCAGCCGTCTAGCCCCATTCTGTTCAAGTTTAAGAATCTCACTCACACTTCAAAAGGGATTGAGAATGAGGCCGCTACTGAGGTAACTGCCTGGTTTTCTTCCTTTGTGGTAATGATACTAGGCTCAGAGTGGCTGTGCCTCCCATGGGCACAATCTTAGGCTCCAACTGGGAACTCTGACTTGAATCAGAGACTAAAATAAACTTCTAATAAAGCATGAGATCAGACTTGGAATTCCAGTCGCTTTGGCTTTTATTTTTAAAGCAAATAGAAATCCAAGGCCGTGAAAAAAAAAATGGTAAACTCCAAGTTCAAATGATTTTTCCTATTGTCCTAAAGTAAAACTGTACTAAATCACCATGGGAATACATCAAAGATCAACTAACATTTGCTCCTAGAATCTGACTTTTGCATCCTCTTGCTGCTCAGAAGATCTGACAGTCACAGTGCACACCTAAAAGAAGGCTATTCTACACGTTTGTCCTCCTAGCATTGGTATGAGAAGAGAAATCTTGGCAACCACTTAAAATTCTCATTCTGTATATTGTTGATAAGCTGTTAAATTTTGTGTCATTTTATGTTAGAAAGATGCATAATGCTGTAGTCTGTGCAAAGCAACCTTCTAGATCTATTGATTATATCTGGTCTCACATGATGAGCAATGTCTTAACAAGTATTTGCCTTGCATCTACTCCTTTAAAGAATCAGTCTCTGCCTATCTCCCTTCTATCTGAATTTGCTGGGTGGGAGATGCCAAGTATGCTGCGTCTGTCAGCTGGTGGTCAGGCACTAGATCAGTCCCCTGAGTCAGTCAGTTCCCATCTGCTCTTTGGACTCTCCATGTGTTCTTTATGCTCATCAAGGCAGCTGAGAAAGAAACCTAGTTCTTTGTGGGCAACCAGCTGATGCTTAACAAGGTGAGCCAAAGGGAGTCTGGCCAGTAGAATCTATGTTAAGACGACTTAGCTGGAACCTTTTTTTTTTTTTTTTTTTTTTTTTTTCCCAGATGCTTACCTACAGCTTCTCTTGAGAACTTTTTCAACAAGAGGTCCCTAGCCTCAAACAAACCTGATGAGGACACTTGGAACTTAAAAACAAAAATACTTATGACATGCTCTTTGTTTGACCTTTGCTACTTAACAATTTTGTAGAGACTACCAGCATCCTGGATTAACCATTGTTTTGTTTTATTTTTTTTTTTGATTATTTTATTTATTTATTTGAGAGCTACAGACAGAAAGAGAAAGAGGCAGAGAGAAGAGAGGGAACAAGCACGTAGGGCTTCCAGCCTCTGCAAACGAACTCCAGACGCTGCGCCCCCTTGTGCATCTGGCTAACATGGGTCCTGGGGAATCGAGCCTCGAACTGGGGTCCTTAGGCTTCACAGGCAAGCGCTTAACCACTAAGCCATCTCTCCAGCCCCATTATTGATTTTTGAAGTCTTGGAAATATTTTACAGATAATTACATCTTACTAAGAAAAGTCAATTTAAGTCAGCATACAGTGGTGGTACATTTTCAGGATGAACAGTTTGATGAGCATGTATAGTTCCAAGAAAGTGTACAGGACAAAATGGTTCAATATGAGAAATCTACATTTTGGAAAGAGATGTCCTATGCCCATCAGTAAAGAAGTTGTCTCTGTGGCTAGACTGTTGTCTTAAATTTAGTCATTTCAGTTTCAAAAATGGATTCACATTTTTAAATGTTCTTCAAGTATACTGCATTTCTTCCCTTTTCCATTCAATTCTGTCCATTCTTGGTATATAATAGGTGGAGCAAAAGGAAGAAAATGAACTCACATATACAGAAAACAATCGTTAAAAATCCTTACATGGAATCCAATCAAGAAAAAGGTTGATAACCTATAAAGAGCTAAGTGAATCCAAGTTGTATTCATTCAGAGACTAATCAGGAGGATCTGTTTGAGAGTGTGCATTAAATCACAGCATTCTTAGTTAATTGAGGTTTCAAGTTTGCAGAGGTTCCCAGCAGTCACAAAATTCATACTGTCTCCAGGAGCTGTGGGTGGCCTTTGAAAAACAATGAAGGACAATTTCCAGCTGAGTCCATTTTTATCAAACATCATGTAATTTGTTCAATTTTAGCTTTCTAATGGAAGCAGAAGCCAGAGGAACCTCATTGCAGCGCATATAGTTTACAAGAGACCCAGAACAGGATTTCCTGTGTCCAGATAGGAGCATCTTTTAGTTGGCTCTGTAGACCTGGTCTGGGCATAGGCCATCAGACACTTCCTTGCTAGCATCGTCATTGCTGATTCAAGCTGTGTGGGGGATATTGAGAAACTGCCTACAGAAGAAGATGAGCTGTCCCCAGGTTTGAATCACAAAAGCCCAGCAGCTGGAAAGCAAGTACTCTTCTTGCAAAAGTATGTATAAATGGTGCTTTAAGTCATTGTATGTCATAATAGGTGTGTCATTTTCCATATCATAAAACTACAGTGTTTCCAAGTTGGATATATTCAGTATTCATTTTTGTCCCTTCATCCATAGCTGCCTACTAGTTTCACTGTAATTCAGTTCATGCAGACATAATAAGTGTCAGAAAATATGAAGCCAGCCTTGTCATCAATTACAGGTGTTTTCACCATTAGACTAGATGCCAGTCTGCACCTTCGTGCCTGTAACCACAGTACTTAAAGGTTGAGGTGGGAGCATCAGCGGGAAAGCCTCCTTAAAAAAAGAAGAGGAGAAGAAGAAAGAGGAGAAGAAAGACTTTTTTTCCCCTGAGTCATGTTTGACACAATTCACTTTATAGGAAAAAAAAAAAAAATGGAGAAAGGATCAAATTCCCATATGTATAGGCTCCTTTTTGAAATGTGCATATTTCTAGAGGGGTCAAGTATTAAGCAATAATCTTGTATCCTGCCAGGATTTAGAAAACTGGAGCTCAAAGGAAAGAGCATAAGACCACCAAGATAGCTGTATGGAAAATGTAGGTGCTGGGGACAGGGGAGGGCAACAGATCACTGCACAGCTTGACAAAGTAGAAAATGTCTTCCACCTTAATGTCATGTATTGCACCAATAGAGAACATGCCATCTCTCTGTATAAATAAATTCAAAGCACTCCCTCATACTGACAGAATTTCAAGTGATGGTGTGCCTAATGAAACATTTTGCCAAAGCTTGCAGGATCATCAGATGCATATTCCAAAGCAGAAAGAATGGGTGTAACTGCTCACCTAGGCTTACCTGGGAGTCTACTGCCCTCTCTTCAAACTTCCTCCCCACGTCCTTCAATCTATCTCCTGAACACATATGATAACTAAAGATGCCAGGTGAAAGTTGCCTCAAATTACCGCTCCATTTTGTTCCTTTCTGTGTTATCCATATCAGTGTATCAAATCTATGTTTTAATAAAGCCCATAGGAGCCAGGCATGGTGGTACACACCTTTAATCCCAGCACTTGGAAGGCAAAAGTAGGAGGATCACTGAGAGTTCAAAGCCAGCCTGAGACTATAGAATGAATTCCTGGCCAGCCTGAGGTAGCATGAGACCATACCTTGAAAAACCAAAAATAAATAAGTAAAATAAAATAAAGCCCATAGGAAAGGAGGAGGGGACTCTTTCTTTCTTTCTTTCTTTCTTTCTTTCTTTCTTTCTTTCTTTCTTTCTTTCTTTCTTTTTTTTCGTTTTTCAAGGTAGGCTCTCAATCTGCTCTGGCCCAGGCTGACCTGGAATTAACTATGTAGTCTTAGGGTTGCCTCGAGCTCATGGAGATCCTCCTACCTCTGCCTCTCAAGTGCTGGGATTAAAAGTGTGCACCACCATGCCAGTCTTTTGTGTTTCTTTTTCACTTGTGTTTTATCAATAGCAAAGTTGATTTACCTATTTGATCAGAGATAGTATCACACAATTATCCCAAACTCTCAGGTCATACTACTTAGCCTGAAGTCTGGCTCTATCATACTCTAACTTTATGCCATTGTAAAACATTGCATAAATTTAAATATATTAGTGTGCTTGTCTATGAAATGGAGATATTAACATCATTAGACTATTTTAAGGAAGAGTTATTACACGTAAAACCCTTAGACATACCACTAGCTTTCTCACTAGATCTAGATTTTTGACTCTTCTATACCATTTAACAATGTCTTCTGTTCCATTTTTGAAAGAATCTCTGCTCTCTGCTCATGTACCTATTGACAACTCTACTTTGGCTCATTTTTTCAACTTTTTCAGTACTTATTCTCAATATGTATGAGGAGAAAGCTTTTGCATCTCTGTTTGCTCATTCAATGATGTAGTACTAGAGATATCTCAATAAACTGAACTAGCTATATTGTCCTAAGTCCTGTGAATTCAAACTTAATTCTTTGTAGTAGTGGAGAACTTATGATATCATTATTCTATCTTCTAAAAGTAGTCCATTCTGTCTCTTAGAAAAAGACTGTTAAAATGTTAGGGAAATACTATGAAATTATGACATATAAAATCCATAATTTCCCCACCTACAGTAGATAATGGGACACATAAATCACCTACATTATTACATAAAATATGTTTGTCTTTAGGAAAATTGTTTGTTCCTTTTTTAACACAGGAAAGAAATGTTTCTAGCTTATTTAACAGAGGAAAATACATTACATAAAGATAAAATTGAGATGGGCAAATATTCTTTGGATTGTCCAAAAGCCTGATGCAATAAATCTTTTTCTTTAGGTTATGTGGTTTGTTATGTTTTGTTTACACATTTGTTTAAGTACCATCAGTGAGACTTTATGGTAACTTCAAATCTCACATCCTTATGATTACTTTGTGTACATACAGTTAATCTATAGAAATTTCAGAAGAAACCCACACTTCACACTTCAGAGAATGATATTTCACATACCTAATGTAAAGAAGGATGGTGGGACTAAGCCATGGATCTTACATATTCTGGAACTACTGGCAAACTAACCCTATGAAAGTTAGTTATATTGGGCTCTTCCTGTCTGAAATTATTAGGCACACCAATCACTTGCTTATTTTATCTACATTTGCTCTAATTCTAGAGTAGCAATATGATTGTGATTTATCTTTATTCAATAGCATACATAGACATGGTTTGATTAAGAGAACACAAGGTTGCAGTTCCCAGAAAAACATTTATTCTTGTAAATTGAGTTCTGATTTTGTTTCTGTAAAGATCTGCTACAGTGATCATGAGATTTTCTTCACCTATTACAAAACTTTCACTCCGTCCACTAAGCCACTTTAGTTCTACTTTTTATAGCTCCCACTTAGAGGTTAGCAATAGGTTTCTAGCTTCTTGGCTATAGTCTGGCTTCCTTCCATCCATCATCCACAATGTTTTCAGATGACCTACTTCAAATGCAAATCTTGTCATTTTATCCACTTGTTTAAATTCCTTTAATGTCTCCCTATTGCCCACAGGATAAAGTTTAAATTGCTTAGCTGGGCTCAAGGTTCATTGTGATCCATCTATTACCTACTTTTTCCAGTTACCTCTCTTGAGGTAACTCCCACATCATCATAGATGTCTTAATTAGAAGTCTTTATCCTGGTTGTACATTTTACAACTCTGAGCTTTTGAGCATGCAGCTTGTACTCCTTGAAATGATATCCTTTATCTGTTTGTTTGCTTAAACTAAAGTCAGTTATTTGGTTTTTTATTAGCCAGGGTCATTGTGGAGAATATTTTTGATATAGGAAATTGGATCATTCTTTAATCTATGTCTATTTTTTATGTAATTTTCAATTTGATTGAATTTGTAATCATCATGGTAATAAATCTCTAGGCATGCCTAGGAGGGATTTTCAAGATTAGGTTATTGGAGGTGGGAAGACTCATCATAAATGTGAAGGAGTGACTCCATTGCATGGGCTGAATGTGATGGACTGCATTAAAAAGAGACAGCTCACTGTGCATGAGCATTCATCACCTTCCCCTTCCTGACAACAGATGCAATATGGTCAGTTGCTTCCTGTTGCCATGCTTTGCCCCTTGTGAGTCAAAAGTCCCTACAAGAAGTTCATGAGAAGATTCTGTATGAAGCTATGAAGGTGAACTCAAGGTGTCAATGGTGATCCCAGGATGTTTTGGATGCCAGACCATGGTCAATGTCAGTAAAGGCATGCTGCAGACATGGACGGTAGCTGCTCTAAGAGAGGCTACCAGCAGCAGAGTGAGAAAGAGATGGGAGTACCAAAAACCTTTAAAACCCAGATAATTCCATTGTAAGTTCCAGATTCCTGATGAGCTATAAGATTTGATATTTTTCCTGATGAGTTCTGGTTTAGCTTTGATCCAGGTTTTCCTTGCAGGTGTGACTTCCCCCTTTTAGGGCAGTCATGATTTCTCTGTACCACTGTGTGGTGGAATGTAACTTCGTTAAGTGTTTGCCTGAGTCTCCAAGGAGACTCTGCACTAGTACTTTGGAAACTGGCTAAGTCATAAGTGTTAAAGACTAGGAGGATAGTTATGATTAGACTAAATGCATTTTGCATTATGCCATGACCATGAACCTATAGGCCAAAGGATGTGGAAGGTTAGTGCATAAAAGTGATATATTTTTAAAAAAAATATATTTCTTTGCAAGCAGAGAGAAAAGGCAAGAATATGAATGGCCACAACATTGCCTCTAGCCACAACAAACAAACTCCAGATACATGCATCATTTTGTGTATCTGGCTTTACATGAGTACTGGGCAAACAGACCCTTGTCTTTAGGCTTTGTAGCAAGTGCCTCAACCACTGAGCAATCTCTCAAGACCTAAAAGTGGTACATTTTTGAGTGGGATATTTCAATGTGAAGGGCAAATCTAAATATGGCAGCATCATTCTATGGACAGAGGTCATGGACTGCCTAAAATGAAGAGCAGTACGTGAGCGCCAGCTTTCATGTGCTTCCTGCCTGTGCCCGCACTGTGGAGAGCTCCTTCAGGCTTCTGCCACCATGCCTTCCCCACCATGATGGACTGTGATCCTGAACTGTAAACCAAATAAACCATAACTTTTTTTTTTTTTTTTTTTTTTTTTTTTTACTGGGCAGGATTTTGGTTATAGAAACCAAAAAGTAACCAGTACAAACACATATCCACACCATCATCATTGAAATAACTAGGTAAAATTAAGTTCATTAATCTAGTATGCCTTCCTTGTTTTATTCACCTTTATGAAGTGAGTATCAATCAGGATACATTGTCTGTGGTAGATGCTGAGCATTTTTTGACCAAAATAACAATCTGGTAACTTTATCTTAAAACTAAAAACAATGACCATTATTAAAGTTTCAAGATAAACTGAGGGCAACACTGGATCCACTTTAGTGAAATGTTTAAATAATCTCTGTATTATCTAGTAAGAGAATAGAAAGAGGAAAATAAATGCAGAAGAACAGAGATACTAATGGCATGATCTCATTTAGAAATCTAGTAAACTGGAATAAAGACTAACAAGAAGAGCAATAAATTAAATGAAATCAATACTTAAGCTATGTTATGCAGAATAATGATTCTATATTGAGAAGTTACATTTATTTTAATGCCAGATCTCTTCCCATACAAAAAAAATATTTTAACATTTTGTTTAAAAAGCAATATTCAATATTGAAATTAAAAAAAGAGAGATTGAGTGAGAAAGAGAGCAAGACAAAAAAAGAAGTTTAAAACAATCATCAAAATGGAATTTGTATTGTCAAGATGCTTTACCCTGGCATTTCTTTTTAATGAGATCACGATTTTATTTTTTAATGACATTTATTTTTCTTTTTGTTTCTTGGCATTTGTATGAGGTAAGTTTCAGTTCTTCTGTCTTTGTTTTTTATAAATATTTTTAAGGGCTTCTCTGCCAGTCTCTTTGGCATTACCAGTGCTCTGGAGAGCTATTTGGATGACAACAAGCGCTGTAAACTGCAGGTGAACAGGCCTGAGAACTGCACAGACAGCAAACCAAAGCCTTTCACAATAACAAAGGCAGAGGCTGGGGAGTGCTTTTGAGCATGATGTTAATCCCCTGCACTCCCATTCCTAAACAGGAGTTGTTTGAAAAGAAGGAATGCTAACTTGTGGGCCAGACCTGAGGTCTCCTTAGAAATCATGTTTGTTTTAGATAAAATTAAAATAATTTAAATTATAACAACTTAAATAACCTAAACAACTTAAATCTGGTGCTTTCCCCCATTAAAGTAAAATATCCAACACACTGCCAGTCTTATGCAGGTATCTACCTTTGTAGGTAGAAAGAGTTTGACTTCCAAGAAGCACTGAGCTTCATTTTCTATGCTGAGAGGACTTTAGTTTTTTAAAGAAGTAAAAATGATGCATCTAAAAGACAAAGCCCAGTACAGAGATTGGCCTGCTGGGATGGACGGCTCAGGAAAAGAGACATATCAAGGAAATGTAGGAGGCATGCTATATGAGACAAAGAGGGTGCAGTAGTGTGATGGCAGAAGGGGGAGCATGAGAGAAGCCCGTGTGAGGAATTACCGTACTCTCAGAATTGCTGAAAAAGTCTATGTAGAGATTATAAAGAGAATTGATGCCCAGTGTGGTGGTACACGCCTTTAATCTCAGCATTCTGGAGGCAGAGGTAGGAGGATCACCATGAGTTCAAAGCCACTCTGAGACTACATAGTGAATTACAGGTGAGCCTGGCCTAGAGAGAGACCCTACCAAAAAAAAAATTGTAATCATGATTCATGTATGTGTGAGTATGTGAGTTCTAAGAAGGTTAGGGACGTGAGCAAGTAAGCAAACCAAGGCAAACATTAAATAAACATAAAAAATAAGAAATGCATGGTTGCTTTCTCAAGCTTCTGTCAATATTGGTAAACTTGTCAGCAAAGTGTGGATAGAGAAGGAGGAGGAGAGGGTGGGCCAGGCATATGCAATCATGCTGCTGTCCCTGGTGACCTCTAGCTCTTCAAGAACATTCACAAGACCATTAAAGACTGTAAATGGCAAGAAAAAAATAAGAAAGAAAGAAAGAAAGAAAGAAAGAAAGAAAGAAAGAAAGAGAGAGAGAGGGAGGGAGGGACGGAAGGAGGGAGGGAAGGGGTGATGGAGGAAGAAAGAAACCATCATAATGGAAGAAGTTATTTCAACTGTAAAACTGTAAAGGCACAGAGGAAGTATGCCCAGCCATGTACACAAAATAGATGTAAACGGCCTAGATGGCAACTGCCTAGCTGCCCTGCAAATCCCGGGGAAGAAAAGGCAAGAAATTAAGGGTTTTCTGGGTCTTCTTGTCAGTGGGGGACTCAGAAGGGGAGAAATCAAGGAATCGCGGATCCCCTCACGGGCGGGTAGACCACCCATTTCACCAAATTGCTGTTGCACCTTCCCGCCACCCCACGCCTTATCCCATGCCCTGTCACTGTTCCGCACCCCATCCCACACCCCACCACCTTCTGTCCAGTCCCCTGCCCCGTTGCCATCCTGCGCATGGTCCTGCACCCCGTCCCACATCCCACTGCCGTCCCACGCCCCGTCCTGCACCTGCTGCCATCCCAGCATGGTCCTGCAACACATCCCGTGTCCTGCCACCATCCAGCACCCCATGGCCATCCTGCTCCCGCGCCCTACCGCAGTCCTCACGGTACTGCACCGTGTCCTGTTCCACTGCAGTCCTTCGCATCACCGCTGTGCCCTGTCATGAACCCCGCTCCCCACTGCTGCGCCGGCAGCGAGCCACCATCACTGTGGAAGCTTAAACTGCTCTGCACATTTGCCCACATTTCTGCTCCTGCTGCTGCACATTCAGTAAGTCCAGTCCCACAGCCACAGCCACACAAAACCAGACTGTGTCTCTGGCTTTCCCCAGTTCAGGTGCCTTCCCGGCCAGACCCCAGTATCCTGAGACGGAGTAGCAGACTGTTTCCGGGTTCCAGTGTTCTCAACCAGAGTTAGGGCTGCTTCAGGCCTTGGTACCTCAGTCCCCCTCCAAGCTCAAATGCAGGCAGCTTTGACATATTACCACATGAGAATTCAGGCAACTTTGGCGCCCCTGTCAGGCAGTAGATAGGCAACTCTTGCAAGTGGGAGCCAAAGCCCAGGCTGCTTGACAACTGCCCAAGGCTGCCTCAGATTCTCATTGCACTAGAGCACACGCTGATCCACCCACCTATGTGCCCATACACTGTCATGGGCAGGCCACAGCACAAAAGAAATAACATGAAAAATCAAATGCTAGAAAATCCAGTTGGATCACCTAGTCCTACAATGAATAATACATCTAACCAAAACACAGAAGAACCATCAGGATCAGAACATCAAATTGAAGCTATGAGCAATGCAACCCTGATCAACCTACTGACAGAACTTGCAGGAAAGCAACAAAGGACCGATAATCGTGTGGATGTTGCCATCACTAAGCTAGAAAAAACTGATAAGACATTGGAAGGACTTCAAAGAGAATTAAGGAACTTGAGGGAGAGTGAAAAAAAAGAGGACCTTAAAAATCAACTGGCCATACTAAATGAACACAAAGAAATGCAAGGGTTAATTCCAAGAATCATCAAGAAAATTAAAAAAAAAATGATGTGAAAAAGGAGATTGACAGAGCAATGGAAATGATACATAGAAAAGTAGTAGAAAATGCAAACTTAATTGAACAAGTCCGAAACTCTCTAGAGGCTCTCAATAATAGAGTCAGCAAAGTGGAGGATACAAACTCTGATCTGGAAGACAAGATGGAAGAAACAGTTCGAGAGTTCAAAAACTTCACTAAGTTCAAAAGTTCCTGCAAACAGAACATGAGGGAATTGTGGGATACACTTAAACGTCCTAATATCAGAATCACTGGAATACCAGAAGGAGAAGAATTTCAGACCAAAGGCATGGAGAACTTATTTAACACAATAATTGAATACTTCCCCCTTCTCTTAAAAGAAAGGCCCATCAAGATTCAAGAAGCAAACAGAACTCCTAACCGACTAGACCAAAGGAGAAACTCCCCAAGACATATTATCATTAAGACTCTTAACATTGACACCAAGGAAAAAATCCTAAAAGCAGCTAGGGAAAAACAGCACACCACTTTCAAAGGAAACCCCATCAGAATTACTTCAGACTTCTCAATGGAAACCCTGAAAGCTAGAAGGGCCTGGATTGAAACTCTCCAAACTCTAAGAAACTATGGCTTCCAACCCAAACTACTCTACCTGGCAAAAGTCTCCCTTATAATAGATGGTGAAAGGAAAACTTTCCATGACAAAACTCAGCTTTACAATTATATGAACACAAAACCAATCCTACAGAGAGTATGTCAGGGAATTCTCCACAAAGAAGAAAAAAATAACCAAACTCAAATGCCCACAAGAAGCAGACCACAACAACCAAACACAGAGTAGGCACAAAAAATTTCAAAGCCCATGAAAACATCAAAACACATCTACCACCATAATATGGCAGGGACCAAATAAAATCTCACAGTCATTACCCTAAATATTAATGGACTTAATCAAGAGACACAAGCTAACAGGATGGATCAAAAAATTAGACCCCTCAATCTGTTGCCTTCAAGAAACCCAACTTACCACTAAAGACAGGCACCTCCTCAGGGTAAAGGAGTGGAAAACAATATTCCAAGCAAATGGGAATAAAAAACAAGCAGGTGTAGCTATATTAATATCAGATAAAATAGATTTCCAACCAAAAATAATCAAAAAAGACAAAGAAGGCCACTTCCTACTTATCAAGGAAATGATCCTTCAAGAGGATATTATGATCATATATCTGTATGCACCAAACACAAGGACACCACAGTTCATAAAACAAAACCTACTGGACAATAAAACAGAAATAACCACCAACACCATCATAGCTGGGGACTTCAATACACCATTATCAGTAATAGACAAATCATCAAAACAGAAACTCAACAAGGAAGTAAGAGAGCTCAACAAAACCATAGATCACTTAGACCTAAAGGACATCTACAGAACTTTCCACCCCAAATCCACAGACTACATTCTCCTCAGCAGCCCATGTAACATTCTCTAAAATAGAGCATATACTGGGACACAAAGACTCCCTCCACATATTTAGGAAAATTGACATAATTCCCTGCTTGGTATCAGATCATAATGCTATATTTCTAGAAATCAATGACAAAAGACCCACCAAAAATCCCAAGAGCACCTGGAAACTGAACAGCACATTCTTAAACAATAATTGGATAGTGGATGAAATAAAAAAGGAAATTGAAAAATTCTTGGAATTGAATAACAATGAGAACACATCATACCAAAACTTATGGGACACAATGAAGGTGGTCCTCAGGGGAAAATTCATAGCACTCAAAGCCTTCATAAAAAAGACAGAAAGATCCCAAATCAATAGCCTAACCATCCACCTAAAGGCACTGGAAAAACGAGAAAAATCCAGCCCAAAGAGCAACAGAAGGAAAGAAATAATTAAAATCAGAGCAGAAAGTAATGAATTGGAAAGCAAGGAAACAATTAAGGCAATTGACAAAACAAAGAGCTGGGTCTTTGGAAAAAAAAAAAAAAAAAAAAACAAGATTGACAAACCCCCGGCCAATTTGATCAAGCAAAAAAAAAAAGAGAGAGAGAGAGAGAAACTTCAAATTAACAAAATGAAAAAGGAGAGATCACAACAGACATAAGTGAAATTGGGACAATCATCAGGACTTATTTCGAAAACATCTACTCCACAAAACTGGATAATGTGGAGGAGATGGATAAATTTCTGGACGCATACTATCTCTCAAAGCTAAACTCAGAGATTAATCACCTCAATGACCCCATCACACTCATGGAGATTGAAAAGTAATAAACAAACCTCCCTAAAAAGAAGAGTCCAGGACCAGATGGCTTCTGTAGAGTTTGATTCAGGGGTCCCCCATAAACTTAGGTGTTCTGAATGCTAGGTTCCCAGCTGATGAAGATTTGGGAATTAATGCCTCTGTAGGGAGTGTATTGTTGGGGGCAGGCTTATGGGCTTTATAGCCAGTTTCTCCATGCAAGTGTTTGGCACACCCTCCTATTGCTGTGATCCACCTTATGTTGGCCAGGGGGTGATGTCAACCCTCTGCTCATGCCATCGTTTTCCCCTGTCATCGTGGAGCTTCCCCTCAAGCCTATAAGCCAAAATAAATCTCTTTTTCCCAGAAGCTGCTCTTGGTTGGGTGATTTCTAACAGCACTACGAACCAGACTGCAACAGCTTCTCAGCTGAATTCTATCAAACCTTCATGGAAGAACTCAAACCAATCTTCCTAAAACTGTGCCACACAAGTGACGAACAGGGAAAGCTACCCAACTCCTTTTATGAAGCTAGTATCACCTTAATTCCCAAACCAGGCAGAGACGCCACAAGAAAAGAAAACTACCAGCTTATTTAACTAATGAACTTAGATGCAAAGATCCTAAACAAAATACTCGCAAACCGAATCCAACAACACATCAAAAGCATCATCCTCCTGGACCAAGTGGGATTCATCTCAGGAATACAAGGGTGGTTCAACATATGGAAATCTGTCAATGTAATACACCACATAAATAAGGTTAAACATAAAAACCACATTATCATTTCAATAGATGCAGAAAAGGCCTTTGACAAGATAGAACATCACTTCATGATCAAAACATTGGAAAGAATTGGCATAGTTGGTACATATCTTAACATAATAAAGGCAATATACAAAGCTCGTAAGGCACAAATAATACTTAATGGAGAGAGACTGGAGCAATTCCCATTAAGATCAGGAACAAGACAGGGATGTCTTCTCTCACCTCTGCTTTTCAATATACTTCTGGAAGTCCTAGCTCAAGCAATAAGACAGGAGAAGGAAATAAAAGGGATACAATTTTGTAAGGAAGAAGTTAAGTTAGCTCTACTGGCTGATGACATGATTGTATATGGAAGAGACCTGAGAGACTCCATCCCAAAACTCCTGAAGGTGATTAACTCCTATACCAAAGTAACAAGATATAAAATCAATGCAAAAAATCTGTATCTTTGTCATTTGCATATAAAAATGCTACCAAGAAAGAAATAAGGGACATAGTCCCATTTTCAATAGCAACAACAACAACAAAAAATATACCTTGGAATAACATTAACCAAGGAAGTGAAAGATATATACAATGAAAACATAAGAACACTCAAAAAAGAAATTGAGGAGGACTTGAGTAAATGGAAAGACCTCCCATGCTCCTGGATAGGCAGAATTAACATTGTGAAAATAACAATCCTACCAAAGGAAATATATAGATTTAATGCAATTCCAATTAAAATCCCTACAGTGTCCTTCACAGAGATAGAAAAAAATGACCTCAAATTTCATATGGAAAGGCAGAAGGCCTCACATATCCAAACATATCCTCAGCAAAAGAACTACCTCTGGTGGCATCACCTGATCTAAAGCTATATTACAAAGCCATAGAAATAAAAACAGCATGGTACTTGCATAAAAACAGGAGAATAGACCAATGGAATAGACTGGAGGACCTGGACTTTGGGTCAAGCTGCTTGATATTTGACAAAGGCCCGAACAATATAAGCTGGAAAAAAGACAGCATCTTCAACAAATAGTGCTGGACAAACTGGATAACCACAGGCAGGAAACTGAAACTTGATCCACACATTTCACCATGCACTACACTCAAATCCAAACAGATCAAAGACCTCAAAATAAGACCAGAAACTCGAATACTACTGGAAGAAAATTTAGGAAGTACTTTCCATGATATAGGAATGGTAAAAAGACTTTCTGAACAAAACCCCAGTAGCTCACAATCTTAAACAGTCACTCAACCAATGGGATCATATGAAACTGAAGAGTTTCTTTACAGATGAGCATACAATAAGCTAAGCCAATAGATTACCCACAGAATGGGAGAAAATATTTGTGGGTTATCCAACTGATAGAGGCCTAATCTCTAGAATCTACAAAGAACTCAAAAATCTAAACAGTAAGAAGTCAAACATACCACTGACAAAATGGGGCAAAGAGCTGAACAGGCAGTTCACAGAGGAAGATATACAAATGGAAAACACACACTTAAGAAAATGTTCATCATCCCTAGTCATCAGAGAAGTGCAAATTAAAACAACTATGAGATTCCCCCTTACCCCAATAAGAATAGCAAACATCAAAAAATCAAACAAAAATAAATGCTAGCCAGGATGTGGAGAAGCAGGAACACTCATTCACTGTTGGTGAGAATGTAGGATGGTACATCCACTTTGGAAAGCAATATGGAGACTCCTGAAAAAGTTGACTATAGAGATACCAACAGACCCAGTTATTCCCTTACTGGGCATCTACCCTAAAACCTTCAAACCACAGGCCAGAGAGATTTGCTCAACCATGTTTGTAGCGGCTCAATTCGTAATAGCTAACAGCTGGAATCAACCCAAATGTCCATCAGTAGAAGAATGGATAACTAAGAGGTGGTATGTCTACACAATGGAATTTATACATCAGTAAGAAAAAATGACACAAAGAAATTTGAGGAAAAATGGTTGAACCTGGAACAGATCCTTCTCAATGAACTTACCCAATCACGGAAAAAAAAAATTGCCACATAGTCTCACTCATCTACAGCACCTAACCTGAATCTACCCAAGACACCTTACATACCTAGCAAGCATTTCACGGACTAGACACTAGGAGGGATGGGGAAGGAGCGGAGGGCTTCAAAGGGGTGGGAAACACCAATCTAGACCCAAACGGCAAGGGTACCATAAAATTCTACTTCCTAAAAGGTAAACCAAATGGCTGAACCTTCACCAGGCCCTTATAGGAAACACCTGAAACACAAGACACTGGAGAGGGTAGGATCAAGTCTAAACTAAATCCTCTACATCTTCCTTCCTTCCCTCTCCCTCTCCCTCTCTCTCACCTCTCTAACTCCTATATATTAGTTGCCTTTTACCCTCATTTTCTTAGGGGGCACTGACCTGTAACTCCCAGTACCAGCATGGGGCTATCACCCACAATGAGCTTTTGATCAGAGAAACCTACAAGGTTTTCTAAAAGAATGACAGATTTCTGTCAGAGTAATTGATGACCCACCAAAGGTTAGTGGTAAGACCCTATTGCTGAAGACACCATATGCAGCTGACATGTAAAATGGAACAGCATGGCTGGAAGCCAGGAGAGAGTCAGTCCCCAGACAGTTGGCGTGTCTAGTGCCAGAAGGTGCTACATGGGAGACTGGGGGAAACAACCAATATCTGTCCAAGCAACTCATGGTCCAACCTAGGTAGCAGCAAATAACCTGTTGTGATGCCCACACAAGTGCAATAGTGGCACACAGCCATGGTGGGGAACCAACTGCTCTTGATTTGGCTAACTGATCCCCTCAGTGGTATAAGACCCATAGCTGGAACTGAGATATAAGTAAGAACCATATCCAAATATAAGCTTACTCTCCAATATCAAGATACCATCAATCATGGGGCACAAGATGACCTACACCTATTAAACTCTCTATAAGAAAAGTAAGGGTTATCTCATTTGACCTGGTGCTAACTTACTCTCCGTTGGAGAATCTGCTTCTCTTTTTCAGAAAGATGCAGATCCTTAGGAGAGAGCCACCCCATCATACCTCAAAAGGGCCCTGACTGAAACTAAGGAAAATTGGTGAAACAAGCAAGCGTGCTATTTTCCTGATGAACCAGATACCAGCACAAGGGGGAAGGAGACCAACACAGAGAAAAATCAACTCCTACAAATGAGAGAGCCAGAGCCTCAGAGGCCCCCAACACCTCATCACTGAAGCAGACCACAAATGAACCCAACATGGCTCAGGGAAGTTTTGCGGAAGCAGGGGAGGAAAGAATGTCAGAGCCACATGTTGGGTCATGATATGCAGAGACATTTATCATACCATTAACTGTGGGCTAACCCAATAATGCACGACCCATATACCTCAACAAGGAGGGGCCAATGGGGACGGGGTAGGTCATGGATGAGCCTAATAATGGTACCAAACTGCCTGTATCTGCACAATAGAAAACTAATTTAAAAAAATAGATGTAAACATTTTAGAGACAGAAACCCAAAAGATACTGCATAGTACACAAATAGTACACAAGGCCAACAGCCACAGAAGGACCCAGTCATCCAGAGTCCACACACACACACACACACACACACACACACACACACACATCATACAGGGGGGGGGGCAGGGTACAGAAGGGATTCTCTATTTCCTGTTGGCTCATGTGAAAAGGTTAGCATCTTCAAAACATAGACTTAAACAAAAACAATCAAACAAACAGCAACCAAAACACCAAACAGAAAGAACAAGAGAATCATTTAAAAGTTGAATCATTACTTAACTAACAGACTTCAGTCCACTACATCCTTTTCACAACCCCCTTTCTGGAGAAGTCATCTTATTAATTTTAGTTTTGAAACTTCCTTTCCCATTTTGCCCTTTATTTTTGACTTTCCTTTCCTACTCTTTTCCTGCCATTGTTTTTGGTTTTTGTTGTTGTTTATTATTATTTCTTTGAGAGAGTGAGAGGGAAAGGAGGGAAAGAGAGAGAGAGACTGACACAACACGGCCTCCAGCCACTGCA